>NC_049188.1:3712500-3967500 GCF_009769625.2 Cygnus olor | reverse complement strand
ACCGCACTTCCATGCTGGTACTGATGAAAAAGTGAGTTTTATACTCAGAGCGCACCAAGGTACACCATAAACCTCACCCCCAGTTGGGTAGGAAGGAAGCTTGGGGCTCCCTCCACCATCCAACAAAACACCTTCCAAGTTCACCTTGGAATTCCTACTGAGCAAAACACAACGTTTGCACGGGGACAAAACAAGCCTGAGCTTTGCAACTGGCCAGTGGAGACATCAAGCCCCTTAATCCCAGGATGGGGATGGGGCCATGCTCCAGCACCCCCCTCGCACCCCAAAACGCCGCTGGCACTCACCCGGCAGACAGACATCTGGTTGGTGGTGAGGGTGCCAGTCTTGTCGGAGCAGATGACGGAGGTGCAGCCCAGGGTCTCCACCGAGGGCAGGCTCCGCACAATGGCATTCTTCTTGGCCATGCGGCGCGTGCCAAGCGCCAGACACGTGGTGATGACGGCCGGGAGGCCCTCGGGGATTGCGGCCACTGCCAGGGCCACTGAGGTCTTGAAATAGTAGATGGCACCTCGAAACCAGGAGCCGCCATGGACGGGGTCGCTGAAGTGGCTGATGTTGATGACCCAGACGGCGATGCACACCAGGAAAATCACTTTGGAGAGCTGCTGGCTGAACTCATCGAGCTTCTGCTGCAAGGGGGTCTTCTCAGGCTCTGTCTCCACCATCTGGTTTCGGATCTTCCCGATCTCTGTGTACACCCCTGTTGCAATGACAACCCCCACGGCCTTCCCAGCGGCAATGTTGGTGCCCTGGAAGGGATGGAAGGGAACAGAGTAAATACATGGGCATGAAATCTCCCAGCCTGAGCAGGGAAATGTGTGGCTTCTTATGAAAGGAGAATACGAGATCTCAGGTAAGGAGAAAATGAGACATCAGGCCCCACAAGTTCTCCATCTGCTAAAACCTGGGACAAATCTTTGCCCATCCTAAACCCATGCATGGTCCCTGGCCGTTACTCGGTTACAGAGAAGTGAACTTCATCTCCTAATTTCTTTCAGCCATAATGAGCCTGGATTATTTATGTCAAATGGCATGACTTCTGTCCAAGGGGCATGAGCATGGAGGAAACCCAAACCTGCAACAGCCCCAGGTTCAACCATAAACCTTCTCTCCTTCCACCCTATAATACGCCCTAATAATACACCCTACAAGATGAAAAAACAGCTGAGATTGTTCAAGGTGTTTCAGGGAAACACATGCCACAACCCAAATGAAGTCCTGTGGAAGCAGGTCCCCATTTTTATGGATTTGGGACCCTTTCTATGGATCTGGGTCTTGCACATGCAGCTTCTACTGTGCCCAGCCAGAGACCTCCTGTGTCCATCGGGCTCTTTGCCCACCATCTCTTTGCAAAACCACGGGTGAGGTGGTGACTTACGGAGAACAGCATGTTCTTCTTGTCCTGGTTGACAGCACGCAGGTCGGGGATGGGGTCCGCATGTTTGATCACTGACATGGACTCCCCTGCCGAGACAAGAGCGGGGAGATGAACTGCTCAATGCCTCCATCACAAACCCCACAGCAGCACTCGGCCACAAAATCATCAGAACATCCATCACGGGGATCGCAGAGCGCTCTGAAGATGAGGGCTGCAGAACAACGACCTCTTTATCTCCAGGATAAGGAGCTAAGGACTGAGGGAGGAGCCTTTATAATGCCATGTTTGATAATTTTTGAAATATTATGGGTTATCAGCTCTAAGGGCTTTTCCACTGCTTATCACAAAGATAATATAATTAAAAGAAAGCCCCAGTGGTATCACATCCCCCTAATGTCACGAGGCCTCGTGCACCAGTGGCTACCATGCGATGGCTGCACGGGGGGGCTGGGAATCTCTGGTTAAACAGCGCATGGGAACACCTGGGAACACCCCTCGCTTTGCATTTAGCAGAGGGATGCACAAGCACCGCGCACAGCCCACCTGTGCCACGAGCTTTAGGTGAGGTGCTGAGTCCTCCCCAAGCCCCAAATCTTCTTCTTCCACTTGTTTCTCACCCCAGCAAAGTGTTCAGCCCAGCATCAGCCCCCAAAATTTGCTCTTGGCAGAAGACAGGGGCAAAGTGCCTTCAGCACCCACCCCAACGCACCTGTGAGGATGGACTGGTCGACCCGCAACGTGGTGGAGCGGATTTCAATGATGCGGATGTCCGCCGGCACCTTGTCACCGACTGCAAGAAAAAGAGCAGGGCAGCTCAGTCAGATGCCAGGAAGGGGCACGGCAAGGCCTTGGAGGTGCTGCTGAAGCACCAATCCAGCCAGCAGCTCTCCAGGACCTTTCGAGGCCAAGACAAACAGCTGCCTGTGGGTTCCCCGGCGCGGCGGTCGCGGGTGAAAGCAGCCTGGCCACCTGACAGCCATTGTTTGCTGCCCACCGAAGTGCATGTTAGCAAACAAAACAAAACCAAAAAAAAAAAAAAGAAGTGTTGAAAACTGCTTTTCCTGCTGGGTTTCCTCCTCCCGGCTTCTTGGCATGTCACGGCTCTCCCTCGTGCTCCCTTATCGCCTGAACGCAACTGCTTTTCGGAAACACTGAGGTCAGCAGAGCCCTCTCTCGCAAGGACTTACATCACACCGCACAGCGCCTGGCCGCGAGAGAACATCTCCAGTCCCAGATTTCAAGGAGCGCTTCCTTGCGGGGCTCATAAACCCTGCCGAGCTCAGGGCCGGGCTGCCCTGGCACCGCTCCACGGTGCAGCTGTTTATCCCAGGTGTGGCTCCCTGTGCTTTTGGATGCCAAACATGGGGACCCGCAGACTCCCCCAAACCCATCAGGCGCAGGCTTTGGAGATGCTCGAGGGAGCCTGAGCCCCTCGAAAGGGGCGAAGGGCTCGTCCTCCCCCATGGGAAGGGCAGAGAGGGTTTGCAAAACCTGAGCTGGAAGTGCAGGCTAACAATCTGCTGACAGCATCTCAGGAGGCTGTGTTGAGCTATAGGGGTAGCACCCACTCCAGGGCAGGTAGCCTGATAACCTCGCATGGCAGGCCGGGCACGCTGTACCGACCCAGCAGCTGCTGTTTGGGGGATTATCAGAGATGTGCCATGCTGAAAGCTAAGGGAAGAAAACAGAAGCAAACACTGTTTTCTTAAAATGCTGTTCAGCTGTGATGAGTTTAACCCATCTGCAGCTGCCTGCACAAGGACTCACTTCAATTGGCTTATTAGGGACAAAGTTGGCTTGTTTTAAATGAATTGCCAGTTTTTTAAACCAAGAAAGCCCCCTTGCAACTGTCCAGCCCTGCTTGTCTTAGTTTCCAGCTTTGCCAGCTGTCTGCCCTCTGCAGCCAGGAAAGTGTCCCCTGCGTGCACACACACATACACACATGTATGTGTGTTTATGTACGGACAAATCACTGGCACAAATATATCTGGAACTCGTGGCCGTGATAAAATCAGAACACGCCATGTCCCAAGTAGGCAGGAATACCTACCCACCTCTCCCACCTGGCAGCCTGCTTGCCCCTTGCTCTAACCTGCTAAAACCACAACTTGCTAATTAATTTGTAAATAATCAGCTCCAGAGGCCAGCTCAGCTCTTTACCTCCCAGCTGTGACACAGACAGAGCCATCAAAAAGTAATATTCAGCAGCTGATGTGTAGGCAGCCAGCCCCTGATTTGGGGCGAGGTGGCAGGGCTGAATTAAGCTGTGCTGTAGCGGGTGCAGGTCCCTGTGCCATTTCAGCACTGCCATGTATTTCTCCCTTAGGTTGGTGAACGGGGAGGAATTGGGCCTGGGAGAGCTTGTGAGAGACACTCAGAGCTAGTCCCTAAGTGCCACACTTCTGTCCCGTGTCTCTCAGAGCTTTTTCAGACCCCAGGGCCAGGTCAGCAGCTGGAGCCCGTGGCTGGAGGCACTGCTCAGCTCCAGCCTCCGCACAGTTTTTATGTGCATCTTCCAGCCGAAGCACAACTGGAAGACATAAATAACAATGAGCTGGCTTGGGGCGGGAGGGATTGCAGCTTGTTTCCACTAGCAGGGCCATGAGGAGGAAAGGGGAGGATTAATACAGGGGCTCTGGGGGTTTACAGCATAGTTTAACGCACAGACAACACAGGATAACTGGAACGCATCGCTTCCTAACTGGTATGGCAGGTAGGAGACGCTGAGGCACCCATAAGCAAGGGCGAAGCCCAGACAGAAGAGCCAGAGGGGTCCTGCCATGTCAAAATCCAGATAATAAGCTTGATGGGCAACGCGAGGGGAAGTCTCTTTTTCCAGAAGTTCCCCTGAGACACAGCACCTGTGCCAGAAACCCACTTTTTGTTGCTGCTCTTTAATCAATACACACCCTACAGACAGGGATGAAGCCCCCGCAGGTTGATAAGCCCCGATTTTGGCCCAAATGTGTAGCTGGATTTGAAAGCAGCAACTAAAACCTCAAGTGTGCAAAACCAAGGGGACTCAGCAGCTGGGCCACCCTGTGTCTCCCAAGGGCGTGCACTCCAGTGCTGCTGCCCTCTCCCTACTGCAACAAGGGGTCACGGGGCACAGGGTGCCTTCATCCCCCAGCCAGCATCCCCATCCCACCCCCAGCTCCCTTCCCTCCGTGCTGCTAGGTGACAGTGCCCTACCTGCTACCTCCACGATGTCCCCGGGGACGATGTCCCGGGCGCGGATCCTCTGCACCCCGCTGCGGTCGGCACGGATCACCTTCCCCATCTCCGGCTCGTACTCCTTCAAGGCCTCGATGGCGCTCTCGGCATTCCTCTCCTGCAAACAGAGGAGGAACAGAGCTGCAGTGGTGGGGCTGTCCAAGTGGGGAGGCTCCTTCGAGCTGCAGAAATGGGTGCACCCAGACCCCAACCAGCATCCACTGGCACCATGGCTGGGGAACGTGCTGCACCTTCCCCAGCTGCCCCTACTTGCTCTGAAACGATCCCTGCTGGGTTAAATCACAACAGTTCCTGGACACCACCTGAATCTCTGGGTCTGGTTTTCTCGCTTGGTTTGAGAAGCAGTACTTCCCACCTGGATGTGTTTTTCACTAGCCAGCAACATACTTTACCACCTCCAGGAGCCTCACTGCTGGTAAGGCATGGATAAATAACGCCCTACACAGAGCAGAAAGACACGGGGCTGTCCCTTACCTGCCACACACCCACCACGGCATTGGCGATCAGGATCATGATGATGACGATGGGCTCCACAAAGGCTGTCATGCTCTCCTCTCCTTCTTCAAACCAGGCCAGGATCTGGTAGCAGGAGGAGAGAAGGAGCGCAGAGCAGTTGAAAGAGCAAGCACCAACGTCTTAAGAGAGACTCAGAGGAGAAGGCAGCTAACACGTGGCAGGGACTGACCCTGCAGCTTCTTACTGGTGAGATCATCCCACTAAGACCCAACGCCATAAGAGAAATAAGTGTGTACAAATATTTTCACTCCATTTAACTGCTTGTCACCCCTGCTGTGTCAATACAACGCCACCGGGCTGCTCCGCTGCAGCGAGCACCGGCACAAAAACCTTTGTCATGGGGCTTTGCATGTGCTCTAGGAGCTGAGCCATGCCAGGAGACTCAACCACCAAGCAAATCACCAGCAAATATGTTGCCGTGTGCTATTTTGGGAATGTATTTTTATCTCGTAGGGGTCCAACATCCCTCCTTACCTCCCCACAAGTCTTACCCCTGCCGTTCACTTTTCCCATGGGTGCCCCACCAGTTGGGTGCCCTACCACCCAATGCTTTCAGACCAGTAGGACACACAATACTGGTGCTAAAACCTTTATTCAAAACGTCGTGACTATGTGAGAAGGGATCCCAAAATAAGTGTCGCATGACTTAGTTCAGCAGGAGATGGCTCGTGCTGCCAGCACCAGCACTGCCCCCGCTCCGGGCTCAATCATAGCCCACGGGAGAACCACCAGTGGTGGTGACATCTGAAGGGCGCACTCCCCGTGTCCCTTGTGCCCCATTAGCCCCAGTGTTTCGCTGCCAGGGATTCACTGTTTAGGAACTGAAAAAGCATCTTCTCATATTCACCTAGAAAAATCTCGGTTTTGTGCCTCTCCTCCATGCACATGCCAAGGAGAGGGTGAGCATTTCAGCTCTTCCTCCAGCAGAGACAGTAACGTGGCCTCCCTTTCCTGGGAAACTTTAAGGAATTCCCTATTTTTTAATTAAATATAAATAAATAAATTGAATTATTAAAATGAAATTGGTCAGCTGGTTGCTAAGTTAGCCAAAAGGAGGAGACACGAGACACATTTTGTCATCCTACTGCCTTAAGTGGCAGCACCCAAACCCACATATTCCTCCAGCAGCTTGGTGGGAAACATCTCCCCACCGAGCTGCTCCCGAGGTAAAATGTGGGCAAAACCGAGCTAAAGGCAACCCCTGGGGAGAGGTTTTCATGCGCTGACTTCACAGCAAAGGAAACAGTGCAACCTCATCCAGCCACTGCCCCACCAGGAACTGCTCCCCAGTTCAGCTCATGGGGTGCAATGCTCAGGCACCACAAATAAGGACCAAAATCAGCAAAAAAATGATGCTCTGGGTGGAGGTGGCGAGGCTGGGAGCATCTCCCCCAGCAGAGGTGAGGGAAGAGCCCTGCTGAAGCCGTGCTGCTGGAGAAGGCAGCATCTGGGGACAAGCAACAGCACCATGTGCTGCTATGGGGGCTGGACGCTACCAGAAGCTGCTCCCAGTGACATTCCCAAAAGCAGAGGTTTAAAGGAAAGCTGTACCCCATGCATCGTGTCTGGCCATAAGTGAGAGCCCTGCCCTGCCCCGTGGATCTGCCCTGGGATGCCCAAACCTTCCCGGCCATGCCAGCAGGATGGGAAGGACGCAAGCAGCAGCAAGAGCCAGCTCCCACACAAGCAGCCGAAACGCTGCCAGGCCAGAGGAAGAATAAAAAAATAAAAATGAAACAACAGATTGGATTTTCATTTCAAATCCAGAATCTGAATGCCTCCACGCAGCAGCAGAAGGGCTTCAGGAGGGAGATGTTACTCCCAGGAGAGAAGCCACAGAGGGCTGGAAATGCTCCCAGACCCTCCTGGCCTGGGCACGTGCATCAGCCCGGTGCCCATCGCTGCTGGCAGCACCCGAACACGGCACGGGGAATTTCAGGGCTCACTTCATGTATCCGTGCCGCTGCCCTCACCTCTTGCCACCCACCCAACACCTCCTCATGGCAAGACCAGGGGGTTACTTCGCAGTCGAGCTTTGCCTCCCTCCCTCCTCTTCCTCCTCTCGTGCCCTCCCTGGGGGCCACCTGGACTTTGCTTGCCAGATAGGCACAGATATTCCCTGAGCACTTGCAATTGCCCCGTGGACAGACATCTCCGCAGACCCTTTGCCTTCTCTCCTGCCCTCAAAACCTGCACTCCATCCTGCATCACCATTTTCTGCTAGAGAAACGGTGCCGTTGTACCTGACCCCAGCAGCACAGCAACAGCTACCGAGTCATGGCCAGACTCCAAGGCAGGTGCTGCACACACACTTTTGGATGTTTTTGTGCTGCCAGTCCTTACTTTCCAAAGCTCCCAAAGAAAAGATGCAAAGGGAAGTAATTTTCCCTAACTATTTAACATCCATGCACCCAGAGGCACAGCACACTTTGCACTGGATGAAAAGTAGTGTTGAAAAGAAATTGGGAAGAATTAGGAGCAGAGAAGGGACACCAAAAGAGGCTCTTTGGGCCCAAATCAATGAAAACATTTAGCACAGTGCTAACAAAGTAGGGGGAAGAAGGCTGAAACCCTGGAAAACATCAGTGAATGCATCACAGATTCACACGGGATGACAAATGGGAAAATTAAAATGCTTCCCTCAACCTAGGAAATATAGGAAAAATGATGCATGTTCTGACCTGACAACAAGAACACATACAACCCATACTGCTCATCAAATTAGGGTCAGACAATATTGACAGATCACACAAAAAAGCTTTGAGAAATCTCACTGTCCCCTAGCAGCCCCTTCCCAACCCGCTCCCGCTGGGGCTCTGTCCCCAAGCCCCAACCCTACAACCCCAGCACTGCAGCCTTCTGGTAGCCCCAGGGGGGCACAACAACAGCCTCCAGAGGAGCACAGTCTGCTCTGCAGCTGGAAACACACAACGTGATCTCCTTGCCCAGGTCTGAGCCAGGAAATAGTGCCAGGGCTCAGCAGGCAGCGCAGCAGAGCCAGGTGTAATTACTGCCAGGGTAGCGAAGGGCTCGATCCACCTCTGTCAGGTCTCCACCATCGGAGATCCCCATCAGAAGTTTTGAAAGACACTCAGTGAGCAACAACACGAGTAGGTCTGATGCTTCCCTTGGGCTAGAAGTCATCTCCAGATCTCCCCTGCCCATCTCCTCAGCATTATTTAGTTGGGCTCTAGGTTGTGTCAGAAGTCCCAAGCTGAATGAACGGGTGGGGACAGAGCATCTTCCAAATGAAAAGAGAAAAACCATCCAGCTGTGACTTCTTCAACAGCTTGACATGAATTTTTCAGCATGGATTACTTGAATGAAAGGAGTCAAGGCTGCCAAGACATCATTAAACTGCGGCAGAAGAATCTGGCAGTGGCAAAGCTTCAAGGCACGCAGATTACTCCAGGGCTTCTAATTTAATTCACGCTATTGGCATTAACTTTAAGCAGCAACGCTGGGATCAGCTGATGGAACCGTGCCCCTGGGCCCCTTTCTGCCTGTAAGGTCTTAGGGAAATGTAAGGAAGGCTGGAGAGCTGCAGGATATCGCTTTTGGATGGATCAGCAGTGCTGAGTTCTCCAGTCTCACCTAAGCACATATGGTGCCATCGCTACGATCGCTGTGCCCTGCACAACCACATCCCCTCCATCCAGCACGTGCATCCCTCTGGCCTCTTTACTCCCCCTAAAAATAAACAACTCTGTCCTATTTCACCAGTGCTGATGGAAACGTGATGCTCTGTTTAGACACAGCACCTTTCAAGCATGGGTGTGGGTCCGCAGCTCCCCCCTCACCCGAGCTCCCACCACCACCCAGGGATGCCGCAGCCCGCCCGCGCTTGGTGCCCGCGCTCAGCCCGCGGTACTCACGAAGGAGAGGAAAGCGGCCATCAGAAGGATGCGGACCAGGAGATCTTCGAACTGCTCCAGCACCAGCTCCCAGAGGGACTTTCCTGGTGGAAAAACACAAGCCCAAGCATCGTCAGTGCCCAAAATGCCCCAGAAGGCAGGGAATTTAGGACATGGAGACCACTAGGGCTCACAGAGCCTGTCCCTTGCTTGCAGCATCGCTGCTCCGGGCACTACAGGGGACACCCATTGTTGCGGGCAGTGTTGAATCAAATGAAAGTAATGTCCTGAATCTGCAGTTCATCACCAGCTCCACCTGCAGCAGCAAGGGATTTTTCTCTCTAATATGAAATGCCTTCCTTTCTGGCATTGCCCTGTTTCTACTACGCTTGTTTGTAACTAAAGAAACCAAATCCTCTGTGTTCCTACTCCCACCTGGTAGCCTTTCCGTCAGAGGAAGGCTCTGCTCTCAGCCCAGCTGTCTCTGGGATTAAAATTGAGATTAGGAGAAATGACCCCGCACACTCCCCTTCCTCCAGCAGCCTTGTCCCCAGCTTTCACCCCTCCCCGTCCCACCCTGGGCCCGTGCCCCCACTTACCTTCTTCTGCAGGGAGCTCTGGGGGTTTTCATCCATAGCCCAACGAGCAGGAAGGGAAAAAATGGGGAGAGAAAAAAAAATCGTTAATTTGGGATTAAAGCAACCCCTTATACCCCAGCAGTTCACCAAGTACCCCAAACGCAGCTCGTGCTGCACATATTGCCACAAGAAGGCTGCTTGTGATCAGACTTCAAAGCCT
The DNA here is from genome assembly GCF_009769625.2 of Cygnus olor. Classification (NCBI taxonomy): domain Eukaryota; kingdom Metazoa; phylum Chordata; class Aves; order Anseriformes; family Anatidae; genus Cygnus; species Cygnus olor. Next base: position 3,957,699 of record NC_049188.1, on the reverse strand, counting down.
GACATCAGGCAAGCAGCACCGGCTGCTCCCCGTGCCAGGGAAATGTCATTTCCCTGCTGCAGCCGGGGCGCGGCAGCATCCATCCCTGCACTCAGCCTGCCTAAAAAACGCATGCCTCCTAAGAGCCCAGCACCCCCGGGAGCTGCCCTGTCTGGTCCCAGGGCAGAAAGCTCTGAGCATCCCATAAAACACACTGCCAGGGACCAGTAGGGACCTGCTGGGGCCCATAAATTCCCCACCATGTTTCCTATTATCCCCTTGTATTTCACAGCCTGCAACACTCTGGGAAGGAAATCCAAAGCCAATGCTGTGCTGGTCCAAGCTGTCCTCCTGCCACACTGCTCCCAGCCAAGCCGAGCCCAAAATGGCACCAAAAGACCCTGATAGCCCCACGAACCCATCATAGCCCACCTGCGCCCTTTCAGTAAGGGTTTACCCTATCCCACATCAGTAAGATTCCTGCAGCTGTCCAGCAAAAGAAGATGTTTCTCCGGCTCCTTGTGTTTTTAAGGGAATAGGGGGCCGAGGGCAGACGTGGGGTGAGACGCGGGGTGCCGCCGGCCGACCCAAGCCCCCCACGCAGAGCCCTACGTGCGAGAGCAGGAAGCGAAACCAGCTCGGCTGTTTTCCACCCTTTATTTTCATTCAGAGAAACGAGAAAGGAAAAAAAAAAAAAACACAACAAAAAGCCCCAGCAACCTTCACTGAGCAAAACGGTGAAAACAAGCACCCTGCGTGTTTACCCCTCAACTGCTGGCAGAGGCACTCGCTGGGAGGTTTTTTAAGCCCGTGTCCCTCCTAAAATCCTAAATAACGATGCTCTGAAGCCCTGCCACCGTGAGGAGGGCACAGACCGCAACGTAACACCCGTAGTTATTCTCACAGCGAAAAAAAAAAAAAAATGAAATTCTTGGAGCGGCTTCACCATTTCGGCTTGTTCTACAGAGCACCAGAAGGAAAGCTGCTCTTCTCCCTTTTGCAAGCAGCTTCCTCCCCACCCGCAGCTTCCTCTCCCCAGCCCCAAAACGAAGGGCAGGGGGCACCCGGGGCCGTTTTCCCCATCCAGGCTGGGTTTTTAGGGGTGTGACCGTGCAAGGTGACAGACCGGGGGGGACCCAGGGCTCAGCCAGGTCCCAGCTCCGCCGTGGCACCCCGTGGTGACGTTGCACCCCGAGCAGCCGTGCGTAACGCCGCCAGCCTGTTGCGCCTCTGCCGGGCATCGTTTGCATGAGGAGTCGTGGCGAGGCTGTTTGCAGAGCGGGGACTTTGCATGAGCTCTGCGGACGGGGCAGGAAAATGGGTTACCGTGAACTCAGGAGGAAGCCAACACCCTGCTGGCAGCACGGGTCTCACCGCCACCAGGGTGACACTGTGCCACCGCTGTCACCGAACCCCAACCAGCAGCAGTGCTGTTGCGGCTACTTCCCCAAAAAAAGCCAATTTTGAGCATACTGGGAACTAGGCAAACCTCCTACGAGTGGTGCCCCTTCCGCCTCCCTTCGCATGACAGCTCAGCACCCACTTTGCATCCTGCAAAAAAGGGCCGAAAGCCATAATGCACTGTCATTTTTGGGTCTGCATCCGCCTAAAACCACCTGAAAATGGGAAAGTTTGGGGTTGAAGCCCCCTTCTCTCACTTCCAGTGCCTCACTAGAAATAAGAGGATTCACCACTCTCCAAACCCCAGGTTTTATTGGGTCAGCCCCGTGGTACCAGGCAGCGCAGAGCAGCCAGTGCCACACCGTGGCCGCAGCGCTGCCGAGTCACAACAAAACCCAACGCGGAGCAGCAAAAGCCCAAAGCCACGAGTCCCGTGGGACAGCACAGTGAGCGCAGATGGGCTGCAATGGGAATTCCTGCTGCCAGGCTATATGGGTACGGGATGCTCCAAAGGCAGGCACGAGGCAGAGGTGGGGCGGGCACGGGGCCAGTATCGCCAGCTCCTGCCAACTCACACAGCCCAGCAGGGCTGGCACCGGTGACGTGGAGGGCACGGCGAGCAGGTGACAGCGAGGCAAAGCAGCCCAGGTACCACCTGCTGGCAGCACGGTGCCAGCTGAGTGCCCTTGGGGGAGATCCGGCCCTGTTTTCCGGGTCAGAGCAAACAAATAAAACATGGCAGGGTGGCACAGGGGGCACTGGAAGGAAACGCTTGAGGTGCATGCACATACCCAGAGCGTGAGCCCCAACACTGAGCATCGTGGCAGGTGAGCACTGAAACACCCTTATCCCAACGTTTCTGGAGCTTCTCTAGGATAAAATCATATTTCCCTTATGGGAAACACGCCTGCTGCTGAGTAGGGAGAGAAGGGTGATGTCCCAGAGCCCAGGCGAGGTGAGCACGGTGCAGGCAGTGCGGACCAGGTGGGACCTGGACCCGTCTCGCCCCGCACGAGGGAGCACAGCACCCAGCCTAGGGCTAAGGACCAGCATCACCCCCAGACTCCACTCCAAAACTTCCTTATTCCTTGCCATATTTCTATGCTGTAAACTCTCTTTTTATTTTTTTCCTTCCTTTAATTTATTTTTCCATACGCAGGGAAGGGGAAATGGATGGGTAAAACAAACGATGCATCTGATTCCCAGACTTCACCAGCAGGCAGGAAAAAAGTGGTAAAAAGAGTAAGATAAGCCCCTAAAACATCCCCAGCTGGGACAGCAGCCTCCCCCAGTGACACAAAGCAGGAGCTGCTCTGGGATCCTTCACCCCGCAGAACAAATTGTTATTTCCAGCCGCACTGCGAGGCCCCGCTCCCTGCCCTGGTGGCGGCCGGCACCGCGCGGGGTTTTGCAGCCCCCAAAACCCTCTGCTGGGTTTCCCCATCCCCTGCTCGGTGGGAATCCCACCTGGGGGCGGGTGCTCAGGTGCTTTTTCACCACCACTCTTGAGTTGCAAGTGCGGAAAGCAACATGTTTGAAGGCTGATCCGTTGTGTTTTAGCATTATCGTGGATGACGAGCACTCAAGGACTAATGGTGCTAACGCTGCGCGATGCTCGCAGGGGACAATGTGGAGTTATCCGAGAGCCTCTGCTGTGCAGCTGCCAAAAGAAGCCATTCAGCTTTCCTTTCACGTGCAGCTTCGTGCTGGAGCCTCCTGAGCACATACCACCACCCAGCCTGCTCCCAGGTGCCACCCTCCCCACGGGGACAGCCCCAAAAGCTTTGCCACCCGTTTCCACCCCCCCCCATAAGCAAAGCCCTGGGTGCGCCGTGCTGGGGGGAGCCTGATTTGCCTACTGCTCTGCACCTGCCTCCTGCGCCCGTGGCACCCATCTGGTGGAGCAGCACCGAGATAAAAGGGCCGAGGGACGAGCACCCCTCCCACGGCAAACACCCTGGGATCGCTGCTCCGGCAGCATCCCCGAGCCCTGCAGGAGCCCAGCATCCTGCCTGGCGGGGCAATGGCAGCCCCAAAATAAGGAAAAAATAAAAAAAAAAAATAAGGAAGTGTTCAAGGCAGGGTGATGGTTCAAGCAGCGAGGGTGGCCCCCGAGTCCCAAGAGCTGAGCAGAAGGCATAAGGCATCAGGAGAAACCTGCCTGTCCCACCCCAAACTCCCCTTCCTTTGCTCCTGGGAATGGCTCAGCCCCAAAACACTGCGTGGCCTGAGCATCCTGCAAAGGGCAGCTCCCCTCCAACACCATGCACAGGGATCCTGCAATGGGGCTGCAAAGCCCCAAACATCCTCCTCCATGGAGGAGAGCAAATCATTTTGTATGGAAAACCCACATGGCAAGTCCTTTCTCCTCCTTTTCTTAAGGCTAAGAGAACAAGGGGAGAATATTTCACCCATTTCCCCTGAAAAATCAAGTCACCAGTCAGGCCAGAAGCCTTATTTGCAAAACTAAAGTCCCTTTAACAATGCCTGGGGAAATTTCGGGGAAAAACATGGGGAAATGGGACTCCCCAGCCCAGGGCTGCACGCGGTGGCCTCATCCCCCCAGTGGTTCCCGCGGGTCCCCAGGGGACAGGGGGGCGCGTGGCAGAGGGAACGTGCGGCCCCGGCCTTGGACGGGTGATGTGAGCGAGCTAAAGGCAGGTTTTGTTCCCTCCTGCACCAACACAGCGGAAAGAATTTCCAGCTCTGGCTCCCGGGTGGAAAAGCTAAAAATCTGCATTTAAACAGTCACAGCTTCGGGGGCATTTGAAAGAAAATAAATTAAAATAAAGACACGGGAACAAAATAAAACTTAAGATGGGGCTTTTTTCACCTGATTGAACCCCAAACCTTAAGGGGGCAATCCCCACAGCCAGGCACAGCTTCCCCTGCCCAGCTCAGCCCTGGCTCAGCCTCACCACGGCCTCGGTGAGGGAGGCCCGCTGCCTCCTGCAAGCTCAGAAGTGCCGCAATCCCAGCCCAGGGGCACACTGCGATCCTCTTCTTGCAGGTTTCATTTTATTGCCCTACAACTATTTTTTTTTTCCAGAGAATTTCCCACTGATGCTCCAGTGCTTACTTTTAACTCAGTCGGTTCTGCTGGCGCACAAATGGATCTCCATCCCTGTGGGCTCTGCCCTTGGCCACCATCACCATCAATCATGATACCCCGATGCCACCCCTGAGCCAAAATCTCCCCAAACCAGCAAATGTTCAGAAACCAAAGCCCCATCCAAGCCACGGCAAGCAAAACACCAACTTTGCAACACTTCTGGGACCGCCACACCGTGCTGCAAGCCAGCCAGCGAGTCAAACACCCAGCGGCATAAAATTTAATAACGTTTAGGATTAAATAATGCTAACATAACAGCTTAGCAAACCAAACACGCCAAGCTGCAGAGGCGGCAGTGCCCGAGCCCTCACGATGCCGGTTCAGCCCCTGCAAAGCCCCAGCAGGCTTTAAATATCCCCGGGGAGGGAATTTGGTGCTGGGAATTGCACTGCTTGCTGCCTTTCGGCTGATTTCTGTGAGATCTGGGGAAGAGCCGGGTGGAAACGTGTTCATGGCTCTTTTCCTTAAAAAACAGAAGAAATGGCTTACTGGGCTGCAAAGGTAAGAAAAACAGGCGGGAAAATGAGAGCAGGGTGCGTCTCCAGAATGGGATGCACTTGCTCCTGGCGGAGCGATGTTGCTTAGCAGGCAGCGAGGGGCTGCTGCGGCACGGGGCAGGGGGACAGAGGCAGAACAAGACCAAGCTTCCTCCCTTCCCTCCCAGGAGGGGCTCTCTGCAGCACTCTCGCCCACCAAAACAAGCAAAACCATTTGCTTTTCCACATTTTTTGCTTGACCTCTGGCACACTGCAGGCTCGGGGCTGAATTGCAACCAGCACGGACCCAGCGCTACCAAACCAGGGGGAGACGTTTGCAAGGTGCAACCCCCCAAAAGCAAAGCCAGCAACCTCGGTAAATACCTAAAGCCCTGAAATATATTGCTTTTCAACCCAAACACTGCTCGTTCCTTTCTTTGTCAAGACAAGAAAGCCCTGCCCGAAACTGCGGGCTTCCAGGGGTGACCCCATCCCAATATGCACAGGCTCGGACGGGGTAGGGTGTGGGTTTTGTTTTTGTTGTTCTCCATTTGTTTGTCTTCTGGAGGAAACGCCTCCCACTCCAGAAAGCGTTTGTGAAATCCGACAGCCGGAATATTCACATCTCGAGGCGACTCCCATCTGCTGGCAGAGCAAGGCTGGCTGGCAACACGTGGCCAGGCTAAGGCGGCGCAGCGCCCACCAGCCCTGCCCCGCACGGCAGCTAATGAGCTGCTTTTAAACTCAATTAGCTTCAGCAGAGATTATTATTACGGTTTTTGTTTGTTTGTTTGTTTTTTTCAGAACTCCTTGCCCCAGCCAACCCCGCTCCCCAAACACACGCTGGCTTTTCCTGCTCCCCGCTCTCGGGGCTATTTTCAGCGATCGCCTTGGATGGGTGTTTGTGGAAAACGAAGTATGCACGGCGCTGAGTTTAGATTATATCAGAAGAAAAAAATATATATATCCTGCAGAATAGAAAAAAAAAGTCTTTCTGGATGGGAAAAAGGGATGAGCTAGGCAATTAATACTTTTCAGGGATGAACTCTCCGGGGATCACGCATCCCTGTGTAGTTGAGCCCATTCCCTTCCCATAAGGAGGCAGGTCACTGGAAGAGTTGGTCCCATTTAATCTTATTTCTGTGACCTCCTTCCCACTGTGTATAGTGCGTGCATGTAAGGGATGGAATTTTATTTTTATAGATTCACACATATGTATATGATATGTACATATATGATACCTACAGACAGATACGGAATATAGAATAGAATGGTTCACTTGGAATGGACCTACAAGGATACAGGTACCTACGCAGAGACCTATAAAGGTACCAATAAACAAGTTTAAGAAGACTTAGCGTCAAGAAGACAAGTGTCAAGAAGAGGTGAAAAAGGGAAAAACCACGCAAAAGTGCAGAAAAGCAGCAAAACCCAAACCACGCGGAGCCCTGGGGAACGCCGTCCTCCACGGAGCGAGCAGGCTCGGGGCCGCTGCCGCCTCTCCCCTGCAGGTCTGTTTTCCTTTTTCCACTCGCTCACCACATTTACCTTATTTTAGTGCGTTTTGTTGACTTGGAGGTTGCAAAATGGAAAAAAAAAAAAAAGAAGGGAGCACAGGCAGGTAACGGCGCCGGGCAGCACGAGGGGTGTCCCCACCTCGGATGCTGTCCCCCTCGGTCCAGCTTGGCCAAGGGGAAGCGTGGGCAACCAAGCCAATGGTTTTGGGGCAAAACCCTGGGGATTTGGCTCCCCCAGGCAGGCAGAGGGGACCGAGTCACTGCTGCCCGAGTTCCTCCTCGCAGCTCTGTGCTTCGCTCCCCGCAGCGAAGGAAGAGAATCTCCCCCGCCCACGCACCCCTCCCAAAAAGGAACCAACCGATTTTTATCGGCCACAAGCACAAAAAAAAAAAGTTTCCAAAGCAGAAATAATAATAATTAAAAAATAAAAATTAAAGGCGGGCACGGCGTTGCACAGGCTGGGGCAAAGGGGGTGATGGCAGTGGGATGTGGGGGCACCTGGGGGCATTTTAGAAAGAAAAAGCAGGATAAAAATATGGGGAGGGGGAACCACAACCAACCATCACTCAGCCTTAGCTCCTCATATTTGGCTCTACCGCAGCCCTGCCCTGTGGCCCCCAGTAACTCCTGTCCCTTCCCTGCCTCCCCTCCTCAGGGCTGGTTTAAAATACGCCCGGTCGCTAAATAGCAGGAAACACCCGATGCCAAAACACCGCGGACAGGAACCCCGGGGCGCAGGGGCGGCGCAAGAAGCAAGGAGCGGATTTCCTCCCCAAAACGTTGCAGTGCCGCCGGTGCCCCTGGTGCGCAGGGCACGCGCCCTCCGAGCCCCAGCTGGGCACAGGCACGGCAGCTCTGGCTAGGAAAGAGGTCTAGGTCTTCTTTTTATTGCCCCTGGGTTGTTTCCCCTCCGTTAGGGGATCTTTGAGCCAAAAGGCCACGGTGATTTGCAAATGCAGCCCAAGCGTGCAGGGGGGGATGAAATAATCAAATGGGGTGACCCACATCAGCATATCCAGCTGCACGAGCAGCAGGTAGTTGAACATTTAAATTTTAGGAGGGTTGCTGTGAGGACAGCAGAGACACCTACGTTTGGGGGTGCAGGAGGTTCACATGCCCCCAGAGAAGCCGGCGTTTCACCCCAAAAAAGCACAGCACTGGTGGCTGCACCCAAGCACGCAGCCCACGGGGACGTGCTCCAGCCCAGGGGTGCTGCAAGTAACGGCGATAGTGGGGAAATAAATAAGCAATGAAGTGAAATAAATAGAGAAAAAGGGCTTTTATAGGATGATAGCAGCCAGACCTCAATGCTGGGAGGTTCCCACAAACACCAGCTACAGGCACGAGGTGAACCGCCGGCGAGGATTCATTCAACACACAAAAATCTTCGCAAAAGAGCAAAATTCGGGATGCGACCCCTCTCCCCCGTGGGCTGCACAAGGCGAGCAGCCTCCCCACCCCCCAAACCACGGCTTCAAGCCCCCGGAAAATATCCATGAGCGCTAATTGTGTTAATCCCAAGAGGAGCAGGGAGCCTCCCGCCCTGGCGTCGCCCATCGCAGCAGCCCTGCCTGCAGCCGGTTAACCCGCGGGGTTCGACGCCCACGGAGGCGGCGCGCTCACGTCATGGAAACACTCAAGTAACCACAATTTTCTCTATTGCTTTTTGGCTCCAGCCCCTCAGCACTTCCAGCCTTCTCCCGCTACCTGTTTTACAGCGCGATAATCGCTGCAGACGCTTCGCTGCAGTGCTTGGCAATTTTATTTTAGTTTTTTTTTTTTTTTTTCTTAATGTAGGTTACTGTTATAAGTTCTGCCTCCGATACTACAGCACTGAGATGTTGGAAAAAAAAAAAAAAAAGATCGTGAGTCACGATACCAACAACATATCACACGCACAATAATAGAAGTCGGTGGGGACGGGGTGCCTGGGGGGCTCAGCGTGCTGCCCCTTGGACCCCCCGAGGGGGTGCTCCCTGTCCAGCACCCAGCTGGGTGACAGGCATGGCGTGCCTGTGCCGAGCTTCAGGCTGATGGTTTGCAATGAATTATCCTTAAAATAAATAAATAAATAAATAAAAGACATTTTGGTGGGGCATCACCATCCCACCCAGGTCTGCAAACACTGCACGTGGGAGAAAAATCGAAGGTGGAGCCTGCAGAGGTTTGAGCATACAAAAAGCACCAAATACCCTCATTTCTTTTAGGAGCAGGTGAATTAAAGTGTTACAGGGCAGAGAACCAGCTGCACTGGGGGGTCACCCAACATGCCACGTACACGTGGTCCCAGGGGACATGCGTGGATGAAGGGCTCTGCAAGCCTGGCGCTGGCGGCACGTAGCAGCGTTTGTGCAAGCGGTGATGCCGGCCACACACGTGTGCAGGGCAAGGATGTACCAGCACAGAGCGAGCTGCAGGACGGGAGCTCCATCGGCAGCACGGGGCCCTGCTCTCCCACCAGCAGGTCTGCAAGAGGAGAGAAAACGCAGAGGGAAAACGCAGCGATATGCACGTTCCTCCAGCAGAGAAAATCTCTCCGGTAGAAAGAAATCCAAAGCAACAAAATTGTTTTGTGTTCGAGGAAGGAGAAAAGAGAAAATATTTAAACTAACTTGCAACCTAAACATCAACAACATTTTTTAAGGCTTAGCCATGAGAGACAACTGTAGAAAAGCGACTCAGTAGCTCAGAACTGGATCTGGTGATTGCAAGAGGCTGAAACAGGCAGACAGACCAAGCTGCAAGAGAGGGAAGAGCAAACAGGCTTGGGGCTATATGGCAAAAACGACACCGAATGGGCAAAACCGCTCGGCTCTGTTAAAACAGGCACCTGAAATACGGGGACAAGAGGATCCGTGTGCATGGGGTGCACTTCTGGGAAGCTGCACACCCTGAGCGGGCACCCGAGCACCCGCTGCGCACCCCATATCCTACCTCAATGCTCTGCAGCACAGCGGTGACCAGCTCAAAAAACAGTAGGAAAATACAAACATTAAAGAAATAACACTTGTGCATGAGGTGGGGGGAAACCCCAAGGGTAAACCCCTGGGTAAAGGCCCGTGAGTGCACCTGCACAAAAATCCCTTCCACACCAGTGCAGCCCCTGCCTCTGCTTACCCTGGATGTATTAAACTGCTGCAGGAGCCAGGCAGGACAGGACAGATGGGAGGTTTTCTGAACGTTGCTCTTCATTCACGTTTATTTATTTATTTATTTATTTTAATAAAAAGATAGGAATGGAATTGGGCAACCCCAGAGGAAGGTGTGGGGCTCAAAGCCCGAATTTCCTATCGTCCAATTAGGAAAATTACGTGGTCTCTCCACAATCCTGAAGGCGCTCACACTGTTTGAGTGCATCAGCATTTCTCCTAAGGGAGAGGATTTGGAGGAGGAGAAGAAAAAAAAAAAAGAAAGAAAAAAACACACAAAAAACCACGTAGTGTGTTTATGAATCAGACTGCTAAGCGTGTGTTTCGGGGGTGGAAAAGGTGGGCGATGCGCAGAGGAACAGAGAGCAGAGTGAGATGAGTCAGAAAATGCTGCTTTTCCCCTCCTTGCCGGCACCTCAAACGTTTCAGCACGAAACAGAAATTTCTCTCTTTCTTTTTTAAAACTGTCAGGAGCGAGCCGGAGCACTAACCCGGGACGGGAGGCAGCCGGGGTGTTTCCCCGGTGCTGGAGCTGGCTCTTAATAATCATCTAATAACAATAATAACCCTTAGGACAGCCAGCGGGTAATGCCGTTACTGTTGCACCTCGCAATGGGGTGCACGAGGCTCTGGAGGCCACCAGGAAGGGTTTTGGGGTCATCCCAGGCACAGCTGGGGTCCCGGAGGGGATTGGTGAAAGGCCGAGGAGAAGGGCCTGATCCTGGCTGCTGCCATCGCCACTGCAGAAGGGTTTTTGCTTCGGTGCTGGAGGAGGTAGCACGCAAAGAGATAAATGCCCCTATGCTGCAAACATCCCGGCACTTGACTCCACTGACATTCACAGTCCATTTAGGTTACTGATGAGGCAAATAAAATTATGCATATGCATTAAGGTTGGCAATACCGTGCCCGAAATGTGCGCTCATTTACACATGGAAATCCATTTAGAAGAGAAATCACGGCTATATTTAAATCAGAAAAATCACTCGGCTGGCCGCGGGGCAGCTCCTGCTTACATCTGTCACTCCTCGGCAGAGCTGGAATCATTTCAGAGAAAATTCAGCCTTTGTTTTTTAAGTTCAGAAATAAAAAAAAACACATTTGCACTCCCGTACCCTCCAGCCCTGTCTATTATAAAATTTTAAAAAAATAAAAAAATAAAAGAAGGCAGAGCTCTTGTTTCAGGTGGCCTGAAAGCAGCTGCGCCTCGGAGCTTGAACGCTCGGGAGCCTTTTGCCAGTGGCCACGGCGAGACCTCAGCGCGCTGCGGCTCCTCCAGCTCCCCTGGCAAACAAAATCGCCGCGCTGCCAGCGCCGATGACAGATTTGAAACTCGAACATGAGCTCTTCCGAACGGAGAATTATCTTCTCCGAGCCCAGTAATCTATAGCGCGCTGCTCGGCTGCCAAGCCGCTAATTGGAGATATTAAATAATCAGCATTGCACTCTGCTTCCTCCTACAAAGGGAGCTGCGAGCGCTGGAACTGAAAAGCGATTTTAGGCTCCTAAAGAATGTGCCCCCCCAAAAAATACATATACACAAATAAATGTGGCCCCCCAAAATACCTACACACACTTAAATAAAGCATGCCAGCGGCCACTGCTTCTTGCTCAATGGTGCAGCTCGCTGCAGCTCTTATTTCTGAAATGCATCAACCCAATCAGAAATAAAATTAAAATAAAATGAAGAAGGCAGCTCCCCAGCGTATGTCAGGAGAACTTTTTACGGAAGACGCTGTATTTCGGGCCGTGATTCACGTCGCCGCTGGCAGTTGGATTTCAGGTGTGGAAGGAAATGAATGAACGTGAGCCGGGAGGGTGCGAAAACGAAACCCGCCAGAGCCGCGGGGCTGCTCCGCGCTGCAAGCGACGCGAGATTTGAATTTTCTTCCCCCTTCTGAGCTCTGTGCGAGCTCAAGCGAGACGCCAAACTGCCCCGCACTTCCGCTGCCAAAATTTAATTTAAGCTTAAATTAAAACATGATTTAATAAGAGCCACCTTCGAGCCCACCGTGCTGTCCCACGCTGCTCCCGCAGCAGACTGGGCACCCAGGGTGCACAGGTGCCGGCTCCTGCGGCCACGACACAGCCTGCAAGCCCTCATCGTGCTGGAAAAAAGGCCCTTTGCTTAAAAATGAGCTTTTAAAACAAAAAGAACAAGCCACACAGGGTCCCATTCTTCACCATTTTAACACGAAAGTGGTCACACCTGAGCCACACACAAGGAAAACTCAAGATTTGCACAAAAGCGCAAAAAGCCATTATTTTTTGAAGCCTTCTGCCACATTTCCACCAATGCTGCTGCCCGCACGTTGCACTGGGCAGCAGGCACAGGGCTGCGCCGTGAAGGCGACAGCCACGGAACATCCCCAGGCGAGAAGCTCTCACGAATCACCACTTTGCAAGAAATTTGCGGTCTGGAGCAAAATTTGCTGCACCGCAGATGGAGGGGGCAAGCGCACGGCCACTGCTTGAGGGAGGTGGGGGGTGAAAAAGAAAAAAATTCAAAGAAAAATGGATTGCCACCACTAAGCCTTTGCTTGGCACCTACGCCACACGTTTGAGGCACCTCTCCGGAGGCAGAGAGCCTGGTGCCACCGAGCAGCCTGACTCAGGGAGGATGATTCACTTGGGCAAACAGGAGCAGGCACCGCGAGCCCCGCAGCGGCCAGGCCTGCAGGTGACACTGCCCCGCGGCAAGGAGCACCCGGAGGCCGCCCTGGGACCGGGGGGAATTTGGGGAGCGGTTGTAGTCAGGGTTGGAACCGGCACTTTTGGGGGATTCTGACCCCAAAGCAGACAGTGGGTGGGAGGCTCCGCTCCCTGCAGCTGGGGGGGCTCAGGGCAGGTGCTGCCGGGCAGGATGGGACCCCCCTGGGGCTGGGGCGCTACCCAAGACCCTATCCCCACTCAATGGGTGGGGGGAGCCCAGTGGGTCCCCAGGCTGGTGGTCATGCTGAGAGCTTCCAGAGAGATGCTGCCCTTCGCTGCTCGCCCAGAAGGAGCCGCAGCAGCACCCAACGGCCACACAGGGACCCGAGCCCTGCTGCCACCCCACACCCTGCTGCCACCCTGTGTCCCACTGCCACCCTACTGCCACCCCACTGCCACTCTACGTCCTGCTGCTACCCCGCTGCCACCTTGCTGTCACCCCACACCCCACTGCCACCTGCTGCCAGGCCACATCCCGCTGCCACCCCGCTGTCACCCCATGTCCTGCTGCCACCCCGTTGCCACCCCACATCAAGCCAGCAGCGGGCCCCCCCCCCGGGCCAATTTTGGGGCACCCCCTGCACCCCGGCCGGGACAAAAACTTCCCCCAGAGCCCCCCACACCCACCCCAAACCTCCCCCCAGCCCTAGCGCAGCGCTCGGTGCCTCCGGACCCCCCCATGCCCACCACCGGGCGTCCCTCGGGGTCCCTCCGCTCAGCCTAACACCCCATCCCATCCCACCCCACCCCACCGCACCCCACCCCACTCACCATTAGGGCCGTACTTCTCCCGGCTCCTCCGGACCTGCTCGGGGCTGAGCCCGCAGCTCTCGGCCACGCCGAAGCGGCGCAGCACGTCGAGCACGGGCAGGCTGTGCGCCGCCTCCATGCCCCAACAACGGCCCGGGGAGGGGGGGTCCGGGGATGGGGGGGGGGGGGGGGGGGCGCAGGGACCGGGCACCGGGCTCCGGGGCCGCGCAGGGAGCGCACTCGGGGGCCGCCGCCGCCGCTCACCCTCCGCCGGCACCTCGGGGAGCGGAGCCGCCGCCCGGCCCCTCCTCCCGGCCCTCCCCGCCCCTCCCCGCCCCCCCGGGCCCCCCCCGGATCGTGCCCGGGTCGGCCCGGGACAGCGCTGCCCGGCCCCGGGGCCGTGCCCGTGGTGCCCCCCCACCCCCCGGCCCGGGGGTCCCCGGTCCCTGCTCCCGGGGGGCACCCGTCTGTGCCGGGGGGGCTGTGCTTGCTGTTAATGCTCTGCCGGAATGAGGGGTTCTTGCAGCCAGACGTCAGCTTCTGGTAGCCAAACGTCAGCTTCTAGTAGCCGGGCATCAGCTTCTAGTAGCCAAATATCAGTTTCTGGCAGCCAAACGTCAGCTACCAGTAGCCAAATGTCAGGTTCTAATAGCCAGACATCAGTTTCTAGTAGCCAAATGTCAGTTTCTGGCAGCCAAACATCACTTTCTTGCACCCAAATGTCACTTCCTGGCACCCAAATGTCACTTTCTGGCACCCAAACATCCCTTCAGCAGCCCTCAATGTGCACAGGACAAGTTTCCCCTCGCCTACAAACACAAGGCTGCCCCAAACCCCTGGGTACAACCAGCTGAGGACAGCGGCCAGCCCACGCCTGTGGTTGCCCAAACCCTGTGCTCCAGCGGTGTCCCCGTGCCCCAGCCAAGGTGGGCTTCCAGCAGCCTCCCCCAGCCTCCAGGTACGTCCAGGCCTCACCCCACGGCCTCCACAGGCGGAGACTGGTGGGAACAGGAGCCGGTGGGTGACAGAGCCGAGCCCCACACAACGCCAGCCCCACACAACGCCAGCCCCACACAACCCCAGCCCCACACAACCCCAGCCGGTGCTGGGCCCGCGGGCTGCAAGCAGGAGGAAGTGGCGGCGCGCAGCGCAGGGAGGAGCTCCAGTTTATTTATTTATCGGTGCGTTTATTTATGGAAAGCCTTTCGCCGATCCCACCGGCATGGAGGTCCTGGAGGAAGCGTGGCTTCGCGTTTCTCAGCCCGCTAAATTAAGTTTTCCGGCGGGGTGGGAGGTGCAGGGCTGTGAGCCGCGGCCGGGCCCCCCCCTGCGGCCCTGCTGCAGGAAACGCGGCTCTGAGCCCTGCGGCCTGGCCTGGCTTCAAGCGGTCGCCTGCCTCTCGTTTGGGGGAGAAAGTAGTGTTTGGGTGTTTTTTTTCTCCGTGCTGCTTGCTGGGGCCTGCGGTTGATGCCCTGCCCTCGCCGTGCTCTCCCCTCCCCTGGGGGTGCCAATAAATAGAGCACGGCAAGGGGCTCCCCCCACCTCATCCTGCTGCTCCAGGGCACAGTTTTTGGGAAGGGGAGATCTCGATGTCCTCCTGGCCGTGATTCAGGGATGCTCCCACACCACGACGTCAGGGACCAGTATCACCTTCCCTGCACCTGCCAAGGCCTGGCTTGGTGCTGGGGGCGCAGCAGGGATGCGGAGAGGCAGAGCCCCCCGGGGCCGTGTGGGAGCAAACAGGAGTCCCCCACTCCCTTCCCCAGCGTCCCCCGGCCCCAGCCCCTGCCCCTTGGGATTTACCAGCCAAGGTGTGGACACAAGCCCGGTGTTTTCCACTAGCACGTGCCCTTGGAGCTCCTTGCCCTTTCCATGCCTGCTGCATTTTGTTTGGCACCACCAGAGGATCCCTCCAAAACCCTCATCTTGGCAGCCCCTGGGGCTGGAGAGCATCGTGGATCTGCTGGGCACAGCACCCAGACCATGCTGGGGCTCCGGGTTCCTTCCAGTTTCACCAGCTGCTGCCAGTCCTGGTGCTGGAAGCCAGCAGGAAGGCGATGTCCGGGCCCCAAAGGTTAAAGTTTCACCAAGTTGCAAGCAAACAAAAATAGATTTACACGGGGAACCAGCTGGCAGCCCTGGTGAACGGCAGCAGCATCGACCCCACCTGTAATTAAGCAATTCGTGAGAATTATTAGCAGCTTGGAGCAGTAAATTAGTCCAATAATGAGCAATGAGGGAAACTGGTCTGGAGTGAAAACAGCCTCAAGGTGGCCAAGGAAGGGCTCGGGGGTGCTTGAGCAAGACCATGGGGTAGGGGATGGAGCCCACTGATTCGGGATTCCCCCCTGCAGCACATCAGCCCCACGTCTCGCCACCTTCAAAACAAAAGGCAAACCTGCTCATTTGTCCTGGCTTCCTCTTGGTAGTAAGTTCTGGAGTTAGAAAAGCTTAATGGGGTCATTAAAAAAAAAAAAAAAATGAACAACATGATTTTAACACCCCCAATCTCCTGAAGCCCTCTCACAGCCCTGGCTGCGGCACCAGGGCACCGACGGTCACCGAGGGCCTGGAAACCTGCCCATGGTTTTGATTTTCCTCCTGGTTCTACAAAGGGAAACCAGGAGGAACTCTACCAAAACCCTGGGATTTGCAGTGCTGGAGCCGGCTCCCAATCCCATCGGATGGTGCGGGGATTTTTGCAATCTGTGGGAGAGTCCGCTTTTATCCCTGCTCTGCTCGCAGAAAGTGGGGAAAAAAACGAGGTTTTCTGGCAAGGCCGATAGCAGCCGGTGCCAAGCTGAGGGCTTCGGAGGCAGGGGCTGGCAGCGGGGCTGAGGGACAGGGATGGCATGGGCAATACTTCACCCCTGTCACTTCTGCAGCATCACACCCGAGGGGCTGCAGCCCCATCCCACCAAGTGCCATTATTTCATAACGGGAGGTGATGGGGCCACATCTCCCACCCCGCTCCCAGCCCCTCATGTCCCCTCTCCCTGTGCCACAAGCCCCTGTCCGCAGGGGAAGGCTAGGAATGGCTTTTTTTTTTTTTCCACAGCAACTTTGATATTTGCTTTTCCTATGGAGAAAAAAAAATAAAAACCACCTTGAAATAACAGTTTGAGGCTCTTTTAAATGTTACACGCCGGCCGACCTTTCAGAGCCAGGCTTTGGGTGTTATTTTTAATCCCCCAGCCAGGACTCCCAGCAGCTGCACGCTGGGTTCTGCTCCCGGGGGATGGATCCCAAAAACCACTGAAATGCACCCAAAAATGGCATCAGCCCTCACCTTGGCCATGCCCAGGGCTGCAGCTCAGGTATTTCCATCCTTGCTAGAGACGTATACCCGCATCCCATGCTGCCGACACGTGCAATTCAAGGGGTCGTAGGAGCGTGGGTACCATTGGGATTTGGCTTCTTGGATAATAAATTGGATATAAATAAATATAACATATGATATGATATAATAAATTATTATCTTGGATAATAAATTTGGCTTCTTGGATAATAAATTGGATGGGGCAGGGCAGGATTCTCCAGCTGTAAACCACGTGCTTTTTTCTGTAATTAAGCTGAAAGTGGGGTTTTCCTCCGCCCTGATCGGGGCAGATCTGGAGCACCCAGCCGAGCCCGGAGGCTGTTTCCCAGTGGGAAGCTCCCCAGGGCTGGCTTGGAGCGAGGATCCCGTGTCGTGACCGAATTTCCTGGCATTTGCTCTGAACCCAGCAGCAGCACTTCACTTAGGAGTGTCTGTTTATGACTCCTGACCTATATTGGGCAATAATTATTGTTTTTTTTTACACCATATTCCGATCTCTCTCAAAGGTAGGAAAACCCATTAATATCCATTGAGGGGGAGCACCGTGACACTCGTCCTGACGCTCTAATGCTTTTTTTCCCTTCTGTAAAATACCTCCTGGAAAAAAAAAAAAAAAAAAAAAAAAAACCTGCCTTTCTGGCGTGCCATTCCCAGCGGTTTTGCTGGAGTTTAGGAAGCGGCAGAAGCAAACAACACAGAGGAGGCTCCAAGGTGGCGGCGAGCCCTGCGGGGCTGCTGCATGAGGAGGTTCCCGCACCCCCCTCGCTGTCCCACACTTTCCATCCGCATCCCCCTCCAGGGAAAAATTCCCAGTTTTGGGTTGCGTGAGAAATTTGGGCTCTCCATGGAGATGTGATGTGCGGAGGGTGGGTAAGGGCTGCCTCCTGCTTCCTTTGCAGCTGTGCTGCTGCCCTCTCTCCAAGCGAGTGGGACCTAAAACCACACACCAAAAACCCTCCGGGATTCCATGGATGGATGATGTGCTGTGCCCTCAGCAACTGGGGGATGAGCAGTCACCCAAGCACAGAGTGACCCTTTTGGCGGCAGGACGGCCACCGTCACCCACGGTGCTGCACCAGGCGGTTTGCTGGAGCTGCTTTGGCTTTAAGGGCTCGCAAGGAAAACAGGCACAGAGGGGAGATGCGATCTGCAAGGAGCCCGGCACCCTGTTTGCACCACGGGGCCGGGACAAGTGACCTTTCACGAGCTCGGGAACCCCGGCCGAGCCCGCGCTGCTATTTTTAACCCCGCATCAGGCCAGGCGATGGCGGGTTTCCTTCCTCTTTCTCTTTCGTGCGCGCTGAACAAAGGGAAACCAGATAAACCTCCGCGCCGAGGCAGGGAAGCCCATGAGAAAAAAATAAAAAAAGAAGAAAAAAAAAAAGGCGACTTGGGCAAAGCACGCTTCGGTGCAACTTCGGGATGGAGGGGGCAGGCTGGGTGCTGAGGGAGTGCACAAGTCAAGAGAGCACGGCCAGGGCTCTGCCGCTGCCTTCTGAGCGGAAAATGCACCCAGGGGTAAAAGGGTTTGGTTTGGTTTCGGGTGGGGCTGGTGGGAGCAGGCACTGCAGGTGGAAGTAAAAAAACAGCAGCAGAACTTTTTTTCCAGCAGTCCAAGGATCTTGTTTCAACCCTTCCTAAATGAATGAGTGGGAATTTTTCATAATCAAGGCACACAGATTAAGCTCTGTTTAGGAAGGGTAGGGATCCAATATAGTAAAAATTAAAAGTTGTGTTTGGTGTAGCTCCCTTTCCTGAAGTTTTTGCCTCATTTTTCATTCTGAGAGTAGAAGCCAAAGCGACCCCACGCCCCTCTGATACCTGCCCACTTCTCCCAGCAAGTTTCTCTCCATGCTTCGTGCTTCCTAGAATTCCCCAAATACCTCCTGAAAAATGCATCCCACGTTACCAGCATGTATCTACAACCCCAGGACCTTCCTCTTAGTGCAGCAATACCCCAAAATGCAGGGGTCACATCCCCTCCTGCCAGGTGGGACAGACAGGACCAAAACCCCATCGTTTTTCCCTGGAAAATACAAAGTTTTGTACCAAAAAGCTTTACAGAACTGCCTGTCAGTCAGTGGTATGATTCCTGCATTTACGGCTTGTGGTAGTGTCTGTGTTTTGCAGGTAGTCTGCAAAAAAAAAGTGGAAACATTACATGGAGGGAGATATATATGTATTTATCTATATATAGCTCACAGATACAGCCAGAGCTACCTACGCGCAACACAAAAGGAGCTGTTTGCCAAATACTTCACGGGCTGCTGTTGCTTTCCACAATCCTTTTCCCTGGGAAAAAAGAAAAAAAAAAAAAAAGAAAAAAAAACCCACAACTTCTATTGATCAGCAAGCAAATATACATCGTTAGCTGTATAGGGTTATAGGGACAGATCTGGGCTCCGCAGAGGCGGCACACGCGCGACTACTCAGTTGGTGTCGCTTTGGATGCTGCCCCGCACTGCCAGGGCTCCACACATGGCAGGCTGCGGATGGGAAGCTTTTTTACACCATTTTTGGCCTCTCCGTTTCCAGCTGGAGGAAGCAGTGGTGTTTCCAGTCATCGCCCCAGCACCCCTCCATGGCAGGGGCAGAGGGAGCTCTGGGTAAGTGGGTCCAGGCTGTGTCTGCGCTTCCCCCAGCAGCCAGGGGAAAAGGAGGTGGAAAATAAAGATTATGCCCCAAAAACCAACCCTGGGCAGCTCATGGCTTTGCACAGCTGGGCTTGGGGACCGTATTCCCCAGGTGAACAGGAAATCCTGAGAAATGGCACCACTGTTGCCCAACGCCTGGAGCCTGGTCTCAGGGACTGCAGCAGATCTCTGGGGCACCAGCCAGCTTTCTGTAGCACAGACCTGATTTCTGCTGAATTTGTGCTGGTCCTGCCCATGGGACAGATCCCAAACCCAGGAGGAGTGCAGGTGTCCACTGGCAGCATCACAGCCTGGTGCTCACCATCCCTAGGGCAGGGCTCTGCACAGACCCAAACCTCTCGTGGAGCTGTTGGGGCTTTACTGAAGGGAACCACCACATCCCATCCTAATAAAGCCATGGGGCCGATTTCAGTTCCTTTTAAGCATGACCGACTGTTTCATTTCCCCCTCATGGCTCCTTGTCCTCCTAAACCAGGGTGACTTGGTCCTGGCACGGCCGCGGAGGCTTCTCATGGCTCCTGCCCTGGCTGTAAGAGCAGAAATGTGCCTGTTGTACACACGGCAGTGAGAATCAGGCGCAGCACTCATGGGGCTGATCAGCTTCTGCCAGTTAAAACAGGCTCCCAGGTGCCCACCACCAAGAAAGCGCTCTCCTGTGCTGGAGGGGCCTCTGCTTGTGTTGGACCCCAAAAATGGGAGGTCATAACGGTGCCCGAGGGTTGATGGGGAGGCTGGGGGTGCTGAGCTCAGCACGGGCATTTGGTGCCATTTGGTCCCAACCTGTCCTTCTGGAAGCCTTCCTCCACACTCTTGGCTTTTGCACTCTTTTTACATCCCAGATTTCTGGCTGTAGCCATGCAGCAAACGTTCGCTAAATGCAAACCCCAGGATCCATACCTTCAGAATCCAGCATTTAAGGGAAAAATAGAATCCAGCTTTTAAGATAAAAAGCTCAGCACCTTAACTTCTGTAGGCCCAAACTCACATTCTGGGTGGCATGGACTGCCCCACCAGGAGCAGAGCTCCTGCACCTTGCTGGTGGGATGCAGCCACGGGGCTCCCCCTCCTCGGCCTCCGCAAGCGAGGCCAGCTGGGGCTCGGGAGGCATCGCCCCCTCGGGAGGCTGTTCCCCCAAGGTTGGGTATTCCAGGGGGATGCTGAACACAGCGGGTGACATTGCTCAACCCCAAAACACAAAAGCAAAGCCCATAGTGGTTCCTGTCCACATTCCCAGCTGCAAAATGCCTCCTGCCTGTCTTCAAGCTTTCCTACTGACCTGCGCTGTCCCCTCAACCTGAATTTCACAACCACAAAAGTCCCTAAGAGCACTTAAAGTAGAATACAAAAGAGCCAAATTTACTTTTCAAATGCAGGCATCCCAAGGTGCACAAACCCTAAGGGAGCTCCTGAGCTGCCCAGCTCTCATCCCCGAAGACCAAGAGGAGCTGAGCCCCTCTTCTCCACATCAGAAGCCTGCGATAAAGCCAGAAAAGGACGAAAAAAATAAAATCAGAGGAACATTTACTGCTGGAAACTGCTAAGGGGAAGGGTGCGATGTCTGGGAGGCGTCTGAGCACACAGCGTGCCTCTGGGCGCTCGCCAAGGAAGGGACGAGACGCGATGGCAGAGAGCCCCGGGGGAATCTGGGGCTACCCCGGGGTCCCCACCCCGAGTCCCCTGCACCCCAATTCTCTGCAAGGCAACCTGCTTGGGGAATGTAATTTTAACGGGGTGAGTAGGAGGCTCTCTGCAGATGGCATCAATAGCAGACCCGCTGCCAGCTCGGCGGTGTGTCATCGCTGCCGTGCAGCCCTAAGGGATGCAAATATAGCAAACAATGTCATTGTTGCTAGGATTTTTGGGCTCTGGCTGCCTGGCCAGCCTGAGAGCGGGTGGTGATGCTCGGGGAAGGACGGCCACGAGGAATGATGTTGTTCCAGATGAAGAGGGAGATGAGTAACTTTTCTCATCCAGGGTGTGAATCCATTTTTAGGCAGCTGGGCTCTCAGGTGTTGGTAGCTCCTGTGCTGCAAAAAGCCTTGGATTCCCCCCATAATCCAAAAGCAGACAAAAGTAGCTGGCTGGAGCATTGCTTTTTGGTAGCTACGAGCAGTGGATTCCCCCCGACCCCACAAAGCACAGAACTGGGTGCTGGCACCCACAGGACCGGAGTTTGGGGGTGTTTGGGTACCACGAGGCTCACCATGCTCCAAGCTTTAGGTGCTCCAGCACCTAAAGCACCCACGCAGGCTCCCAGAGGGGGTCAGAGAGTTTTTGGAGACTCTTCCAAGCCCCCATGTGACAGGAGAGTTTGGGGGTAACACCATCACTTATTCAGAAGTGGGATTTATTTTAAATTCAGCAGGAAAAGCAGCGCCCAGAGGGCACTGGCCCCAAAAGCACTTGGATGGGACACATCTCCTGGAGGTGATGCCCCCTCTTCTGCACTCCCCACTGCAGGGCTGGGGCAGGTGTAAAACAATTAATTCCCACCTAATTAAGAGCAGATCCCTTTACACAGCCGGGGAACAACAGCGAGAGGCCAGTTTGGGAACCGCTTCACTCCTGCCACAGGCAGCAGGACGGCACGGTGCCGGGCGGGGAGTGGCGGGGCCGGCCTCATGCAGGGAAAGAGTCCAAATATCTGACATCCAGCCCCAGCCCCACCGGCTTTTTCTTCTCAAAAGTACACAATCCTGACCTATTTCCAGCACCGTTTAAACAAACCCCTGATAAATGAACACGAGAAACCATTTCCTCCCTATTTCCTTCCATTAGAAACGAAACACGGCCATTAATCACCAATAAAGAAATAAACCCCCTAAACGATCTGCGAGTGACTGCGTTAGCCTGATCCCTCTCCTCCCAGCACCGCAGCACCCGGCTGAGCCTGGGAGCAGCAGGGCCAGTGCTGGCCATGCTGAGCTGGCCCCTGGCTCTCTCCCGTTGTCCCTCCTCGGTAGAAATAAAGCGAGGATGCTCTGCTGCCGTGGTGCTGGGCTAGCTGGTGCTCAGCCCCCTGCACGCCCTCCTTTATTACTCCCATCAGCATTAGAATTATTTTCTTTCTGTGCGCCAGAGCCCTTTAGGAAAAGAAAATAATAAATAATAATAAGCAGGCTTTGCATCAATATCAGGGATGTTAATGAGAGCTGTTGTTCTGCAAGCTGTGCTGCAGCTGGAGGCACAGCCGGGCCGTAAGGACCGCTTGCTCCTCCAAAGCCTGTCCCCTGCCCGAGGTGGCCACGCCAGCAGGGAGCAATTCTTGTCCCCCAGATGTCACGGCAGTGACATGGGACACCACGTCCCAGCCAAGGGCTCTCTGCAGCAGCTTGCTGGTAGATGGAGCAGCTTTCTCCAGCCTGTAAATCTCCCCCTCACAAAACTGGCCATCGGTGGTGATGCTGAGCACACGGAGGTGTCCTTGCAGCCCATCCCTTCCCCCTGCCTCCTCCAGCACCTCCCAGTCACACCGTACCCACACTGCACACCAAGCCCTGGGGACGTCCCCACTGTCCCCACCCCACTGTGGAGGTCCCGGGGTGCTGCCTGGCCCCGCTGGGGAGCTGAGCAGGAGCTGCACCACGCTCTGCACCAGCACAGCCCTAGCAGCTTCCTGCCCTGGGCTTATCTCCACACCCAGGAGGCCCCGAGGAAGCCCAGCACCCTCGTGCCACTGCTCCGTGCACGCACAGACACCACAAGCTGGGGCTGGGTATTTTGGGCGTGATACCAGTCCCCGGCTGGGGCAGATGCTGGGTATTTCAGGGCAGCACTGCAGGGCAGCAGTGTGCCCCCGCCGTGCACAGCGTGGGTGTCGTGATGCAGACCGAAGATAAATATTTTTGACTTTATCTCGCTGGTGTATCATGTAAATCAGCGGGGACACGTCCTTGCTGCTCATCCGACGATGCCGAGTGCCCTGAGGCAGCCCCGAGAAAGGCAGAGGAGATGTCGGCCTCCTCCCAGGCTCCTGGGGCACTGCGGGTCCTGCAGAGGGACAGCACCACATATTTTGGGAGGGAATAGGATGTGTGTGCCCTGGCGTGGGTCCCTCCAGGGACCTCACGGCCACCTGGGACAGGGTGGTGGCAGTGT
Source organism: Cygnus olor (assembly GCF_009769625.2). Classification (NCBI taxonomy): domain Eukaryota; kingdom Metazoa; phylum Chordata; class Aves; order Anseriformes; family Anatidae; genus Cygnus; species Cygnus olor. The sequence goes on along the minus strand of NC_049188.1, from coordinate 3,934,531 downwards.
CTGCAAGCAGCTGTGAGCGAGAGAAGAGCACAAGGTGCTCAGCAAGCCTTGGCTGGCAGCTCACAGACAGAAATAGCACGGGATTTGCTAAATAAGTTGTGCAGGAGGCACTTATCTCTGCGGAAATACCCACACGCAGGGTGCACAGCCCTGTTTGGGGACAGCCCCGTGTTCCCAGGGATGCACCAAGGCCAACGCACACTCCATAGTCAGGGCTATAGAGTGGGTTTGCATTTTTCAGATGCTTTGCAAAGCAATGGAAATGATCCCTAAAACCCATGAGTAGCTGGGGGAGGATCAGGCAGAGCCTGCGGCAGCAATTCACCACACGGCACAACCCTGTGCCTGCCGGCTCCGTCACTTCTTTGCCCTCTATCTGCCCTGCCAGCACTCAGCAGAAGCCAATAGATACAAAAAAAACTGTTTTTGGAAAAACACCTGGAGCCTCTGCTGGCATCTTCCTCTCCAGATTAATGGAAGGAAAAAAAAAAAAAAAAAGAGGAAAAGCAACCCCCATCAAAGAGCACCACCAGCTTTGTAATTCTCAAACGAGTTTGACATCCACTTCCAGGGCGGGGAAACCCTGACCCCGCAGGCTCTTTCCTCATGGCCCAGCTACGTGGGGTTACGCAGGCAGGTGCCGGGGATGCCACCCCTTGCCCTTGGGGACACAACCTCGGTGCAGACAGCTTGCAGTCCCAGCACTGGCTGCGGGCCGAGAGCGGCTTCGCTCTCCCCTTGCACAAGGGCAGCGGCACTTTGCACCGCGCGCTTTGCGCCCTGCAACCGCCCCGGGGCACGAGGAGGTGCCAAGAGCATGCAGGGCCCCGATAAGGCCGGTGGGTAGGAAACGGGGCTGAAATCCTTGGGTTTCATAAGTCGTGTGACAATAGCGCGAGGCGCTGCCAACTTTCCTCTCGCGCACGGAGCGACAAGTGCTCGGAAACGGCAGGGCCCCGCAAGGAAAAGAGCAGAAAAAGCAAAGAAACCCCGCCAAAGGGCAGCGCCTGGGCACGGTGCCTTTTTCTGCCATTCAGGTCCCTCTCTTGCCCGAGCTGGGACTGCCCCCGCTCACGGGAAATAAATGCCACGAACCTCGGGCGCTGAGGGAAACACGAGCTGTCTGGACAACCCCCTAGGCTGTGCTCTGAGCTCCCTGCTGCAGTGCTCCGCACCCGGGCTGGGCGCCTTTTGCATTTCAAAGTCAGGATTTTCAATGCAAATGCTGCTGAGCCCCAGCCTCGTGAAGCTCAGGTGCCAGCACGGACTTGGCCCCGCTGGCTGCAAGCCACACGTTTCACTGGAGGGTGACTTCTTGGACACCAAGGGGCAGGCTGGGGGTATGGGACGGTGCAAAACCCTCCCTGGGGTCTGCTCGGGCAGAGCCATTTCTTGGCCCTGGGGAGGGTCACGGAGGGTGTGCTGCAGGGGAAAGGCAGCTTCTGCTCCCAAAGCCTGCATCCAGCAGCAGAAACAGGCTAAAAAAAAAGCCTCTTTGGGAGTGGAGCTGTGCAGCAGGACTGCGCCCCAGGAGGGAGGTCAGCGCGCACAGGTCGCATCCTGCCCCTTCCCGGGGCAAACGGCATCCCCAGCAGCAGCAATCAACATCCGCACGGGGCTTGCAAAGTGCTTTGGCTTCACATTTGCTTAAAATCAAGTGCTAGGGAAATGAAGGCACACCAGTCCCTCAGCACAGCCCCACAAGAGCTCTGCAGCAGCTGCAGGGACCGGGAGGAGCAGGGCTGCGACCTGCGGGGCGCTGGGGACAGCTCAGAGCTGGTCAGGCTTCATCCTCCCTGCTTCGGCACGGGATTTGTATATGGAAAAAAACCTGCCAGGAGAAGGACAGCAGCCCCACTCCGTCTGGATAAATAGTTAACCGAGCAGTCAAAATAGCCGGTGCTACGAAACAGCTGCTGGGACAGGAGGCAGGCGCCGAGGGGAAGCATCACCGTCGGAGCAGGACGGGAGGAAGGAAGAGCTCAGGAGCAGGGGTGGCAGAGGGGGCACAGCCCCCAGGTGGTCCCTCTGTCAGCCTTTTCCCCTGAGCATCCCAAAAGCAGGTGCTGGAGAGGGTGTCCTACCCAGGTGCTGGTCCCCAGCTCATGCTGCTAGTGCAGGATATGGGGGCGTCCCACAGTGCCCCCCCTGCCCAGGAGCTCAGCAGTGGGAGCTCACAGGGGGATCAGTGCTGAGTGCAGCTGCACCGTGACCCCAGGGCCCTTTTTGGGGCCCTCAGCATCCCCAAAACCTGCATAAAGGACCCAGGGTGCAACATGGGAGCTCACCAGGGGACCTGGAAGCAGTGACACAAGGCAGCACTGGACCCATCACCATACACCCTGGAGGCATCTAGACCCTGTGAGGGGCTTTTAAAGGCAGGAATCCCGCTTCTCCACCCCTGCTGAATGGGCAGGGCTTTGCCCTAAATCACGCACCTGAGCCAGAGACCCACACCTGAAGGCTCTGAGCAGCTCTCCCCCACCCAGCACAAGGGCATATTTTACCCCCAAAGGCAGTTTTCCAGCAGAAAGCTTACCCCTACCTGTGCAGGATCCATCCCAACCCCGATGTCTTGGGCCATGTGTGCATCGAAACATGCTTCGATAACAGCTGGAGAGATCTTTGGGTGGGAGGAGGTTGGGTGTGCAGGAGCCTGAGGGAGCCTCTGCCCTGGGGACGGATGAATTTGGGGCTGCAGAGCACTCACACCCTCCTTGCTGCATCCCGTGCCGGGGTCAGGACATGGGAAGCCACCTCTCAGCCTAAAACCCCAGGCTGGGACTCAGACTTTGCCATGACGAGACCCCACCGGAGCCATTTCCTGTGTCACCACGGCATTCATATCTCCATTTCACCCAAATAATTAACTGTCTATTCCAAGCCCCAATTGCGCTAATTACCCAAATCCCCAAATTGCTCCCATCCTCCCCCAGGCAAGGAAAATAATTGCTGCAACTCCCACACCTGGTGGGACGGCGCATCACCTGCGTGGGGGATGCACACGCGCTCCCCAAACCTGCTGCTTTCGGCATGAATTTGCCATCAGGAAAGATTTCCTATTTAAACAATGCCTGCGTGCTCTCCAGGTCCTACCTGCAGCGCTCCCTCCTTGATGGCTGGTGAGCTATTTTAATGAATTACCGAAATGCCACCCAGCCACGAGCAGCATATGCTCTGGGTGGGTTTGAGCACGCTGGGAGGAAGCGGTACAGATGGCTCTGGGCCGGAGAAACTGGCAGTGAAACTGCCTGATGGCCGCCGAGCATTGATTAAGCTCTTTTGAAAGCCTTCATTAACCCCCTGAGAATTGCCATTATTCCTACAAGACACAGCCGGGCAAATGGGGGCTGGAGACTGCGCTGAGATTTCTGCTTTGGAAAAAGCCCCAAAATGTCAACTTTCCCAGGGAAAATTCACAGAAAAAGAAAAAAAAAAAAAAAAGTCATTCTGCTTCGGCCAGAACATTGTATTTCTGCAAAATCACTTTGTTTTCCTTGTGGTTTTTTTAAAGTGTGGTAACGGAGTGCAAATAAAACAAACGTTTTCAAAACAAGGGTAACTTTACAACAAAAAATGTAAATATTTGTCCTGACAGTGTGACACAGGCTGCTCCGACATTGTCAAGACCTTTTCTCACCCCTGTTTTCCCCCCAAGAGTGTTTTGCTTTAGTTTTTATGAGAAATCAACAGTTTTAGAAAGCTTTTGGATTTTCCAGTGGAAAAGAGCTCGAGGGAAGCTTTTTCAACAAGTTCCGCCAATTAGCTCTTGGCTCCCGGGCCCCGAGGCTGCTGTGAATTTTCCATTACTGGAAATCTTAAATATCAAAACTGGATGTTTTTCTACAAGATAAATGGGGCTGCGGGGCAAGCCAGCAGCTGCGGCTGCACGGCGCGTCGGCCCGCTCGCTCACCGCGCTCCCTTCACCCTTCTCTGCTTACAGAAACATTAAAATGAGTGTGACCAATTTCTTGCAAAAAGCTTGGGTTTTGTTATTTTTTCACCTGAGATGCTTGGACTGACCGTGTGCAGGAGAGCTGGGGCAGCGCTGAAATCTCCCAACTGTTCCCACCTCCTGCCTGGGTTGTGCACCCCAAACCTCTCCGTCCAGCCCGCAGCAGCTGCCCAGATGTGCAGCTGTGCTCCAGGTGTGCAGCGCCCCCGAGCACGTCCCCACGGGCAGCAGGTCCCAAACAGCCAGAGTTTCAGGCCAGCTTGCTCAGAGGCTCGGGATGGATGCTGAGCGTGGGGCTGGACGAGGTGCAGGACCTCACCAGCGTGGTGAAACCTGGGTTGTTTCATGAGGATCGTGGAAGGTTTTTATTTCTGCAAGTGGTAACGCACGCACCGTGCACATCACACACCACGTTCATCAAAAAATACAATTTCAAGGGCATGAAATATTTAGAAGCAGCAAAGCAGCAGGACAATAAATAGCACTAATATTCATGGGAAATAAGGAGGAGGTTTGGTTTAATTATTGCATTCCCAGCTCGCACCTTTTTGGCAAAAGTGCGGCCAAATCCTGGCATCCTGCACCGTGCCCGGCAGTGGGACCACAACACCTTAGGACTGTGTGTCCCTCAGAGGCTTCTGCCCTCTCCTTTTTAGCATCCTTTTGGGTCTCGGCTAGAAGGACAGAGCCCGGGGGTGGATTTCTCTGCTGGCTCTGGAGGTTTCTGTGCGATCTCAGCGCTGGTGTGACTCAGCCTGACTCAGCCTCGCCGAGCTGCGGCGCGCGGAGTGGGGAAAGCAGAGGCTGGCGGCTCGTGGAAGTGCTTTCAGGGGCCTTGCTTGAAGCTGCTGTGTATACGGACGGTGGGTTTGGGCGGGGGAATTTTTAATATTCCGAAAGGGTGATGCCGAGCCCTGGGAAAGCTCATGGTGACGGGGCCAGCACAGGCCCAGTGGGAAAGGCGCACAGTGCCGCTGAAACCAGGAGCTGGGGCAGATCCTGGGCAACTTGGGGCTGACATCCCCAAAGCACCAGTTTTGGAGTCGTCCAGGAGGAGAAAAAGCATTCTGTGAGAAAACCCCACAGTGCAGCTGCACAATCCCTGCACCACTGTCCTCTGTCCTTTCTGAGGGGGACCTCAGACTGCCCGGGGACCTCGCTGCAACCACGACATCCTCAGCCCCGCGCCACCACAAGCGCAGCACTTTTAAGGGTAAAAACCAGAAATAACGAGAGCTGTGCAGGGGTCAGCTCGCTGAGCAGGCTGTTTTGCCTGCACAAAACAAGTCCCAGGGGAGCTGGGAGTTTCCTTAGGAGGGAAGGGCCATGAGAGCCACCGCGCAGGGCCAGGGCAGGGCTTTTCTCATTATTTTTATTTAGGTGGCAGAGAAATCTGACGGCAATAGAAAGGAGCTGGAAAAACAAACAGGTGTGTCCGGCACCGGAGGGGCCGTAGCTATAGCAATGGGACAGCCCTGTTGACAAAAGGCTGCACAAAAGACCTTCTTTATGGATTAAAAGTGGCTCACGAGCTGGCCACGCAGGGCTGGGGAGCCAAAAAAGCAGCACCGGGCGAGCGAGCACTGGGTGCCAACCTGCTGCGCCCTGCATCCCCCTGTGGCATTTCTTTGTGGTCCGTGGAAATGGGGCATTTGTGCGGGGGGGGGGGGGGGGGGGGGGGGGCTCTCTCATCGCTGCAGTGGGGTCCCGGCTCTGCAGCAGGCAGGGAAGGGGTTATTTGGGGTCCCCCTGGGCACTGCTCTTCCTCTTCCTCTTCCTCCTCTTGTGGTTGTAACCTGGGGTGAGCGCTCGCCGGCTTTTTGAGGTCTCCGGAGCCTGGGTGCTGCTCGGTGCCTGAGCTGGGTGTCCCCCTCACCGCTCCAACCACGGGCACCCCTAGCAGGAGAGGCAAAAGGCTCCCGAGCCTTTGGGTGCTCCGACAGCCCCGGTGCAGCACCCAAAGCGAAGCCGTGACCGACACTGGGGCGAGCCGGTGCCTGGGGCCAGGGGACGGAGCCAGCCTCTGGGGCTGCAGCGTCCTCGGCACAAGAAGATTCACATTCGGGGCGAGCTTTGCCACAGACGAGGGCTCGTGAATAATGAACCGAGCCGCTCGCAGGCTGGGGCTGAGCCACAATTCTCCGTTTTGACTTATCTGAGCCTTACCCGAAGACGGGCTCGTAATTAAAGCCATAGATCAGCGCTGACATCTGCGTGACTCCGCATACAGGCTCTTGACGCCACTTGAGCGGGGCTGAGAGGAGCCCAGCCCTCGCAATCCAGAAAATTTGGGGGGGGGGGGGGATATTTGAGAAAATGAGCAAGCAGCGGTGCCTCTCCCTTGGGCCCTGGCAGCCTGGAGGGCAGTGGCTCATTGCTGGTAGAAAAGGCTGTCTAGGTGACCACAGAAAGGTGGTGGGAGCCAGTCCCCAAAGTGCGGGAGGAGCCCACCCACAGGAGGCTGCGTCCCCCAGCAGCCCCCACACAGCCTTGTGCAAAGGGGGAGGTGGAACTCAGGAGCTGGAAGTCACCTTATGCTGGTCCCCCCGGGGCTGTGCCAGCAATGTCGCGTGTCCCTCATCTCCTTCAGCTGCGCTGAAATGGTGCGAGGTGAGGGGAGAGTGGCAATCACCCGAAATCCTCACAGGAGGAAAGGGGCAAGAGCCAGGGGGGGGCCTTGGGGCATTGAACCTCCCTGTGTGTCCCAGGAGCCACATCCCAAGGGGGGGACACAAACCTGGCCCAAGCCCAGCAACCACCAGCGCAGCTGGTGCAAGGCGGGGGGAATTTTCCCCATTTTCAGGGGGGGAAATCAAGACCGTGCCCCACGACATTGCTCACAAGCCAATAAATCAAACGCGGATGGCGAAGCCATCTGAGCAGTGACACCGGGAGGGTTACAGCACCAAAATGCCACAGATCCCGGGGATGCTCCTTGCTCCCGGCGCCGCCGGCAGCTGCTCTGGGGGCGTGCAGCCCCGTGGGGCCGTATGCTGCCGCAGTCGCCGCACCGGGAACAGGCGCTTCCCGGGCCCGCGGGGACAGGCTGTTCCCAGCCAGCAAGCCCCAGCACTCGGCTGCCTGGCGAGAGCTCTGGGTGTTTGCAGGAACAAGCTGGGAAGAAAACACGTGATTTTTTAAATTATTTTTTTTTTTTGCAGAAGAAACCCTCTGACAGCAGCAGCCGGCGGTAGCACCGGCAGCTCCTGCACCCTGTGCAAGCTCTGCTGGCCCCAAGGGCACAAAGGAGCGCTGAGCACCATATAGAAAGTGGGTGAGAACCCAGAAGCAACAGAAGGGACCTTTCTTGTGTGCTTCTGGCACCAATTCTTGCTGCACGGAGCAGAGCAGTGTCTCTACCTCCTGCCACCATGTGCCGGGGCCAGGCTGGGCAGTTGGTGGCGGTGCCACCATGCGGAGACCTCCTGGACACCAACCTCTCACCCGTGGGCAGCCCCTCTGGGCGCTGTGCAAATCTAATTAAAGCAAAGCTATAGCCCATCTGCAGTCTTAAGCATCATCAGAGTAAAATTCATGCGGGATTTGCTTTGCCCAGTGAGTTTATGGTAAATAAGCTGCTATTTTAGGCTCCCCGGGTCCTGCCCCTGCGAGAGGTTTGCTTCCCCCAGTGGGATGGAAATGCAGGAACCTCAGGGCGAGCAAGGAGCACGGACTCAAAAAGTGTTGAGGAAGCCAAGTCCCCTTCTAGCAAGAGAGGTGCCAAAGCTCAAACTCATCTTGATGTACTTTGGGCCCAGCAAACAAGTGGAGGAAAACGCCATTTCTCAAAGCAAGGCGAGAAGGGTGGTTCCTGGAGGCAAAGCCATGTTTAAAACCCAGCAGTGTATCCTGAATTGACCAACAGGGTACGAAACACTCTCTTCTCTTTAAATATTAACTCTCACAGTAAGGAGGAACAAAAACATTTAAGAAAGAAAAATTACAATTGTTAGGAAGAAAAAAGCCCAGTCTGCCACTCACAGGAATGTAAAACCCAGGGTCTGAGTGGGAAGACGGCTGTGAAACCATTGACATTTTTGATTAATGAGCTTTCTGTGGGTGGTTTATGTAAAGGAGAAGGGTAAGAAATGCAGACACGACTTGTCTGAAGCAAGCCGATGAGACTAGCGGTCTCCTGGCTCGAGAACTCACCCCTTTTTTTTCCTGCCTTTGCGGCCCTGGCTAGATGCAAGAGCAGGTCCTACAGCCTGTGAACTTCCTATCAACTGGTCTGCTCAGGTTTCAGGGCAACAGAAGCAATTTAAAGTCTACCTTTGATCGCTTAACTAGGTGTGCTTAAGATTACACCTTGATTCCTTGCTTAATTCAGTGTAAAACAAGTGTTACGAGGGATTGAAGCCCTACTAAATGCCCACCTTTACATGCACGGTGAAGTCCCCTCCTGCACCCATCGCAGGGGTGAGACTTCTGCTTGGAGAGAGTAAAACCTCTGTGGGGTGCTTGAATGGATTAGAAAGCATAAGGTCAGAAGGGGAAGCGTTTCCTGTGGTTCCTCGGGCACTGACGTGGGATCTTTCACCCAGAAACCCCAACAGAAACTCAGCAGCCCGGGGCCAGGAACGGCACGGCAAGCCACCGCCGCTAAACCCACTGGCAGAGGAAGTTTTACTGGCTCTGGCTGAAAATGCAGGGGGAACACATTTAACCAAAATAATTCCCAGCATGGCACGAAGCCCAGCACACCACCTTGTCTCTCACTTTTGCATCCGTTTCGATTTGCCCACACGCGTGGTGCCAGCACCAGAGGAGCAGAGCAGCAGCAGAGCAGCAGCTCCTTTGGGTGCAGAGGGGCCTCCTGCTGCTTCCCCCAGCTGCTCCATGGCCAAGTGGCCAAAACCTGTGAGTGCCACAGCCCCAGGAAGGCAGCGAGGTGAAATTTGTGCTCCCAGCACCTCCACAGCAGCTCCTTAATGGTGATGACTCGTTGCAAAGAGCTAGAAGCCCTTTGCAGGGCAGATATTCGGGACAGCACAGCAAGAAGGCATGCTGTGCAGCACCAAGTTAGCTCCTGGAGGAGAACAACCAGCACCCGAGAGCAGCACGGGGCTGCTTCCAGAAACCAGGGGAAAGCTTTGGTGCAGCCCCCACCCTGCGGCAGTGCCGCCTGGCTGAGCCCCCGGAGCTGCTAAGAAGCCCGGCACGGCTCTGCCACCTAAACCTCAGGCCCTGGAAAGTGCCAAAGCCCTGGAAAAAAGCCTGCAGGAGCAGGTATATTTGCAGACACTTTAATTTCATATTTCTTTAGTTCTAAAACTGACTTTGTCTGTGCAATGCAAGCTCACATATTGCATAGTTGCAGTATTTATAGGGAGTGAAGCAAGAAACCAATTTCAAAAACTCATGCGAATTGCCAGCAAAACACCAAGAGGAGAAGCTCCCGAGCAAACTGCCCAGTTCAGAGGTGGAGAGACCCCGTCTGTGACAGTCCTGGAGGCAGAAGAGGAGAGCTGTTGCATGCAAGGTGCTGCTGAGGGCAGGGGCAGAGCGGTTCTGGGTTCTGGTGCCCTGGTCGTGCCCTGGGGGTCTGGTGGGCCGTGTTCCCTGCACCTTTGGTGTGCCTCGCAACACCACCCAGGGAACCCAGTGGACCGCTGAGCAATGCAGCAAGGTCTAATTTCAATTTGAATTTTGAATTTCAATCCTTTTTCCACTTCTTTTCATGCGCATCCTGTATCTAAATGTGCTTCTCAGCCCATGAACCCAAAGGGAACATAGCTCTAAATGCATAGGGCTGCTACAAAGCCCTGTGAGATTTCCACCTCTTTGTCAGGAATGCTTATTGATGTTTCTGGGTAGAGGAAGGGAGATTTTTTTGGTTTTTAAATGTATATTCTTCTTTGGATTGCATACTTGCTTATGAGTCCCAGCACAACACTGCAGCCTGGGTTTGAGCTGGGTGGCAGCTTTTCATTATTTGTGCTTTCTTCAGTAGAAGGACCTAAATAAATCAGACCCAACCATCAGGGAAAGAATGAGCTTTAATCTGATTTCCTTCACCTCTTGTTTAACTCCTCTCCTATTCACAGCAGATCTCCCTTATTCACTTGGATGGGAAATGCCTTCTTGGCTCTAACCCTGGGGTGGGTCACGCTCCTTTCCCCCAGAACCCCACAGCTCCTGCTGGATGCGGCCCCACACACCCCTCGGGCCAGCTGGTGCCCCCGGGGTGGCTGCAGGAGGGTGCCAAGCGCCCTATTTATGGCCTTACACTGCTTTACGCTATTACCCTATTTACCTAAGGGCCAGTGGCTGCCTCAGCGGAGACCCGGCATCGCTTACTCCTGTGTAAGCACAGCGTGGCTGGCTCCTGAAGGCAGGTTAACAAATCTCCCCCTGTAAACTGGCTTACAGCCTGACGTTGAGCTTTTGGGAGAAAAATGGTTTTGATTCAGGGCATCCGAACAACAGCTCCCAGCCCTTTTGGTTGTGAGCTTTGTTACGTTCCAGGGGCTGGGACCCCACTGACTTTAGCAGCAGAGGGAGCTGAATCTGTTCCGCTCGTAAACTTGCTTACAGCACCTGAAACCTCAGACCTGGCTCTCAGTGAAGTCCCCACTCTTCCACAACCCCTGCTATTTATTTGTATTTAGTGAAATCACCCATCGAGACCATTCTCTGAGCATGTGGAAGCAGTGGAAACAACTCAAGTCATTGGGTAAATACAAGAATGGTGTCGGCTTCCTCGCTTACCCTTCCCTGACCAACCTCCCTCGAGCTAAAACTAAGGCACTGGTGCTGTGAAGCTAAGCCCAGGGGACAAGGTGGGCACCAGCCCTTGATAAGTACTGCTTATTAGAACAGAGGTCCTGAGACAAATCTCAGTTTAGCACGAGGCAACACCTGGGGCCCCAGATTTGCATTTCAGGCCTGAAGGCAAACAACCACCGGCTCTGAACCCCAGGGGTATCCATGGCAAAACTTTGTTTTTAGGATAAGGCCACTGGAATGTAAACAGCAGGGCTGGAATTTAAAAGAAGACTCCAGTTGTACGTGTCCTGCATAGTTTGATGCAATGGCAGATGTATTCCCACTGGGTGAGGATAAGCAGGTTTACTTATAGGCACCAAAAATGAAGATTCCTAAGAAAAACCTTGGATCTCACTGCAAATTCAAACATTTAACACTCAGTGAGGAGAGGAGAGCAGGAAAGCAAACAAAAAACAGACACTGTGTTGTTACTTTTTTGTTTTTATATAATTTTTACAATATATTTCTCTTCATTTGCATATTTTACCCACATCTGTAGCTTTCTTTTTACATGTTGAACTGAACTGGAATAAATCTAAAGGTTTGATATATTTTAACAACTGATAAAAATTGCAAAGTAGTAAACCCGTAATAAAAGAAATTATAAAACTTTTTAAAGTGTTTAATGAAAGCAAGTCAAAGGTATCATTACGAACAATGTGGTTTGTCTTAAACGCATCATAGGTGATTCAGGCAGGACAACTATTTTATTTTATTTTATTTTTAATATTAGGCACATTTTTTTTTTCAGCATACCTGTTTTCCAGCCAGTTTTATACTATTCAATAGCATCATCACCTGCATCCAACTTGGAAGTCCTGGGGGATTTTTAAGATGTGATTGATCATGAATATTCATTATTGGTATTCTCTTCCTCTTTAAAACTATCAGGAAAAAAAAAAGAAAAGTGTTTCTTGTCTCTTAAAAATCCGTAATGAATGATTGAGTTGTAAGGCAGCAACAGATTCAGTGTCAACTCAGGTCACAGTCCTTCAGTTCCATCTAGTGGGTAGAAATAATATTTAGTGGACAACGTTTCTAGACAGTCCCTTCAGGGCAAGATGACTGACTCAAGGCCAGTTACTGCTGGTAGAGTAAGTAGGTGGTGCGCCTAGTAAGGAACACTGGCCACTCCTGTGTCATCCTTGCAGCCTCGTGTGTCTTCATACAGAAAGCAAAAAGACAGTCCAACTGAAAACTGTGAGTATGGTAGAGCCATCACAGGTTCTATGAATGGTTTATTTACAGTCTTCATCCCTGATGTGAAAACAAGAAAAAAGCCATCTTTTGACTAAAACATAGGAAGATCTCAGCAGCATGCTACATGCCCTAGCAAATCAGCCCGTTGCACATCCTTGACTGCTTAGTCCTGGATTCCCACTGAGGCAGTGAATAGGAAGTCCTACTGCTCAAGAAGAGCAATTTCAAAAGCTCACCTGTCCCATTGATGCGACTCCCTACAGCAGGCTTAATAATAACATCTCGTTTTGGTGTAGCAACTCAGAATCTGTTCACGCTCTCGGCAAGTGTGAACTAGTTGGTTTCTCACGAATGGGTCTCTCAGACACCCTTGCAGTGAGACTGCAAACTCCAATACATTACTCAGATGTGGGAACAAAATGATCCATGCGTTCAACATACGCCAGAACTCTGATAACTCCCTTCCCATCACGAGCTCCTTCTGGAAGGAAGAAGGGCTTCGACTTTCAGTTGCAATATACTCAGAGAGGCGCTTCAGAGCAGTATCTCTGCATCCTTTCAGTCATTGATAAATGGTATGTTTTTCCTGAATTCTGGCATTCTCACTTGCTAAGAGGACCACTCCATTCCTGAAGGTAACGGCTTCAGCACAGCTTGGTCTTCAGTTTTAAGTCTTTCAGGCAGAATAATGACATTCTGATTGAACCTCATCCCCTGAAGCAGCACTCACTTTACACTCCCCTGGCTGAACAGAAAGAAGTCAAGACGTCTTTAACTACAGCCCTAGAGGTCATCCAAGAAATGGGGATGCATACTGCACAATTCCCTCTCAGAGGGAGACTGGACCGCCCTTAAAGTACATCCAGACCCAGCTGCTAAGACCATCAATTCAGAGGTCATCTACAGAAGCGGTGCTGCTGTGCCAATGGCACAACGCTATTTAGGCACCACTTACCTTTTCACCAAGCAAGGTCAAGAAGCATATTCCCTTCTCACAGAGCCGCTGCCTTTACCCAACTTAAATCAGTCACCTAGACTCCACTACTGAAGTTTTTGGTTGCCTTTTTTTGCATTTTATTGTTGAAGTGGGGAAGGGAAGAAGAAAATAATTCTCACTGGAAGTTCTCTGAATTGACGGTTGACAAGACCAGCTATAGGTACTGCATAACAGTATACAAAATTCATCCCTAAATCCTTTTATAACTCTTTGGAAAGGGAATAACCAGTGTAGTTGAGAAGGAAGAAAGCCAATTTATTTCAACATAGAAGGTCTGCAATTCATTCCACGTTCATTAAGAGAAATGCAGTTATTGCTGTGTAAGATAAGACCGGATTGATCATTAACCCCCACCCTGAGTGCTGGGAGTCCAGGTTCCCACCATTGCTGAGAAGGACCTCCTTAAGCCACTAGTACCCAAATAATTAAAAGAAAAAAACCCTCATGAATAATTTCTTCTATGATTGAGAAACATGCAAGTTCCTCAGTTCTTCATATCATCACTGCTTAGTGAATGGAGGCCTGCCTTTGCTCTCTGCCCTAGAATAATGTACTATTTAGAATAATACCATCGGAGATAAATTAAGGTAAGAACAGATGATCCAGCTGATTGAATCAAAGAACAGGAGAAACATTAACCTCTTGCACAAGGATGCTCTGAAGCTGGAATTCTTTAACTGCTATGCGATCACCCGGAATTTGTTCTACAACCTGTAGTTTACCAATAATTAAAGTTCTTCTCCCTGGGTAGTAGCCTTCAAGGCAAAAGTAAACACGACAGGATTCAAGTGTGGACCATTTCCGCATCAGCCCACCAGATTCTGGTTTGCCTGTTTCACTCCAATGATAACATAGGTGCTGCTGACTGCATCGTTCTAAGTTCAGTAATCTTTACAAAGCTTTCAGGTTTCATCAATCGTTTCCTTGGGAGCAGATGATACCAATGGGGGGCCTTCCATTCCCATACTTCAGCTACCTTTTTTCATTTACTTTCTTTGAATTTAAAAAAAAAAAAAGAATTGTTCTGTTTACTCTAACATGCTACAATATGTGCATACATAACTGTAGGCGACGCGTGAGTTACTTCAAGATGTGCTTTTTCATTGAAGTGCGCTTTTACTTTTACAAATTCTACATCAAGGTGGAAGGAAGGAAGGCTGCAGAGTGCTCATACACTGAAGCTGAAGGAACTTTTCCTGAACGGAGTTAAGATGTTTGTTCCAAGGTTCCTATGGACAAACTACTCTATCCCATGCACTCCGGCCTGAGCCAGTATTAAACATTCCAGAAACTTGTTGATTTGTTTGGATAGTTAATGGCAAGGCTGATAGCAGCAATGTTTTTCAGGGCCTAGAAGAGAGAAGAAAAAAAGTTAATCATGTCACATATTCTCCCATTTCAAAACTGTGAAGAAATTCTTGTATGAATTTAAAAGAAAAAATTAACTAACCATCCTGTCTCTACCTGGTTACCTCCTGGTACTCCATTAATTGTCACACATCCATGCAGTTTCAGCAAGGCAACTGCATTTTCAGTGGCTGAAAGACCACACCTACCCTACCCCCCTTTCCATGTTTTGGCAGTTGAGAGGTCAAAACAATTAAATTAGATAAACCCAATTAAACTACTTGTATTAGAATGAGTTAGTGTTGTTTCCTAACAGTCAGTTTGTGCCACATCATCTGACTATTAAAGGAGAAAAGCATTTGTGTGCAGTTCATCACAGACAAATTTCAGAGGCCTGTCATGGTATAATAAAGCCCATATTTTATAAAACGCTATGGGCAATCAGAAATTGTTCATTATTTCCATCTGCCAGAAAAATATACAAAAAACACATCTCTGCGGTTGTGCAATCTTGTAATTACCTGTGCTGTGCAGCGATGAAGATGATCTTCAGTATTTAAGGCAAGCAAATACTCCTGTAGAGATCCAAGCTCCTGCAGCCACAAAGCATTCAATGATCACTAACACTTCTACCAAAAATATCACCCTACTAACAAACATTAAAATACTGATCACTAGCAGTCCCTAAGAACCAAATGCATCTGAACTACACACAAGACTCCTGGACTAGAACAGAGTTTGTGATTACAGAAATCAGTTAATTACAGACTGTTCATATGTAATGTCCAAAATCAACCCAAAGGGAACTGCATTCAAATGCCTTTAAATTAATTATTTATTCTGAGAGGAATGCTGATTTAAGAGTGGCTTTATGGCCTACGCCTTAATTGCACAAGGAAGAGTCATGACTATTACTTACAGACCATGACAGATAAGGCAACTACATTCCCCTTAATTAGAATTTGCTACCAGACTCCACAAGAGAAAGCTGCTCATATTTCTAAAGCATACAAAAGCTCTGATGAACTTTGCCAAGATAAAGGAAAAATGCATTTAGCTTGACACTGAACTACATAACATTCCCAGCACTGGGGAGAGGAGAGAGATAAATAAAGGAACTGCTTACAGTAACTCTATTTTCTGTAACAAAAAAGAGTTCTGCAAGTGCACGATGAAGAGGAAGGAGAATACCAGGCTTGGTCACATCATGACACAAGTTGTTTTCCATATGGGTGAAAAGCTGCCAGAGTGGCTTCAACAAGGTGAGGTCACAGTCCCTGAAAAGAGGTCATTTAAATGAAATAGTGAGTAACCGTGATCTTAAGCCTACTCGTAGGAGAAAACAAAACAACCCCCCCCACAATTTAAGGGAACAAAAACATACATTTCTGACAGTTAGATGTATAAAGCAAGGGAGAAGCACAAGAACCATTTTAAATCCAAATTCAAGTCAGGTGTTTCAGCACAATTAATTTCATTCTGAATCAGTCAAGTGAAGAAAACCTTATATTCATGGACACATCTAAATGACTCTTCTAAAATCGAGCAGCCTCCTGAAATGAGGACTTCAAAATAACTACATACATCATTTTGCTTAATGCTCTAGCTCAGCTGCTTGAAATTGTACAATATCAACCTGCAACACCAGGCAGCTGACATCCTGGTTTAGGGCAGACAGATAATGCTTTACAAACAGTTCCAGCCCTGCCTCCTTCCTACTCCCGAGTTAAAGCAAGCCAATTCAAACGTCACTAATTATACAGACAGGATGATAAATATGGTTACGTAGAGGGGAAAGAATCTATCAGAATCTGTCATCAGATTAATACAAGGAAAGTATAAAATATAAGCACAATGGAGACTTGATCTTTTACCAATTAAATTTGTTGTCCACAGGACAAATCAGACATTTTCTAATTAAAAAAAAAAAAAGCTAGAGGAACTTGAAAATATCATAAATTTGTAATTACAAATAAAAGCAAAATCAGTTTTTCAGACTTTGATGCAGATTGGAGTACACAAAGAGGTAAGCAATGGTTCTATGTAATTGTCCATTTTTATTACTATATGCAAATACACTTTCTGACTTCTTTTTATCAAAGTAAGCTAGTAGGATGCTGTCATTTTATTGGTTTTGTTTGCTCTAAACCAAAAGGGCATAACTGAGGTAAGTGTCAGCTGTGATGTGCTAATGAGTTAATGCAACTATACATTTTTTCGAGACTATAAAAACTCAGTATCTTTTACAACATCTATTTTCAGAAATACCCAGGCCATGCATACTTGATGCATTAGCACACCTATCCTTTCTGAAACTCAATTACAGGCTTTGCAATGGTACAACTATAATAATCATTAAAAAGTTATTTACTTGATTAGCGAATCAGATCATCATTTTCACCAGTTTATGATTCCATCCTCACCTTAATTCTGAAGGACATCTAATAGAAAGAGAATCAATTTCTAGAAAATCAAGTGGAAACTATTTTTTTTTCCTGTTTTGGCTTATTAAAAAAAATAAAAAAACTGACAAAAACCACCAACAACAAAAAACAGCATACAGCCTTCCAGTATACAACGTAGAACAGGGCACTTACCTCTGGGCACTGCATTGCACGATCTTCAAGAGCAAGTGGATAGCCTTCAAACGCTGGTGACCGGTCTGGCGGCACGCTACCCCAACCTGCCATTCCCAGATTTTGGCCAGTGGGAGGTGAGGAACTACCCTTTCCTCAGACAGCATCTGCTTCAGAATTTCAAACCCTGGTTAAAAAAAAAAAAAAAAAAAATCAAACAGCTATTACTTTGTAGGGACCCATTTTGCTCATACACCCATGGTTTTCTCCATATATTAAGCATTGCTCTGGCAAGCAAGAATAAAAACAAAGAACAAAAATCTGAGATAACTCCAGACTACAGTCTGACATCGCCAGTCTTTTCTGGGACTAAAATTAAATAAAAAGTTAGCAAGAATCCTATCTGAAATTGAAGTTTTACCCCAAATAAGGAAAAACAAACACAGGTCCTCACTATTATGTGATATTCAGTAGAGTTTTGCTGATTACAAATCACCCACCATCCTCAATTCTGTTAAAAACATCTAAACTCTAAAATAAACTAACAAAGCCTTCCATGCCATATCTACAAATTAGACCCAGAAACAACCTATTCTAATGGACAAGTACTTTTTAAAAAGACAATTAAAATGATATCTGTTTCCAATTATGGCACCTGTGAGTGCTTACTAAATCCTGTGTGCAATTACTGTCATATAACAAGACTTTGAATGCAAGTAATGTTATTATAACTGTTATCTCCAAGCCTCTAGAAAGATTTGGTATTTCTAGCATACAGTCACAGCATATAAGAGACATTAGCCAAGTTTCAGCTTGAACGAGACAAATCACATATTTCCAAAATTCTGAAGGAAGCAGATTAAAAAAAAAGCCAGCAACAACAAAAACAGATAAACACAAGTCTGTCAAAGCTCCTGCAAAATAACTCCAAGAAGTCCTTTCAGTTACAGTCTGAACAACACTCACCTGTCTGAAACCTTCCAAGATGACCTGCAGTCACTGTAAACTTATAACCCCACTCAGTGTTACTCATGTCAGAAGTAAATCGGTAATACAGCGTGTCTCCTGTGTATGAGGGAATGGAGAAAATACACATTACTACTGAGTTAGTTTTGCTGTCACAAATGCACTTTGTCATTAAAATAAACTAATCCTAGATATTGTCATTCAAGACAGGTGATTTTTTTTCCCTGTAATTATGAAATGTGCAGAACAGGAGACTGAAGCAAAATACAGAATGATTTCCACTGTATAAAAACACTTGCAATGTCTCTTACATTTTTGTCAACTACACAGAAGATGAGGGAGTTAAAGAACACAACTGAACTTCACTTTTCCCACTTGTGTAATGGATCAGTTATGATTTATGAAGAAACAACCTCTGCATGAGCAGCCAAGTTCACAGTCCACTAAGCAAAAGGGAAAAAATTGTGAAAGTAAAGTTGCATTACTCTTGTGTCAGAAAACAAAATTGCAGACTTCTACATTACAGAACAAAATTGTTAGCCACCTGAAGCTGGAACAACTACCAAAATGCTTGACCAGTTTACAATTGTGCAGTGGAACATTCAAGAAGTTCTTGTCATTGTAGTTATCTACAGCTTAACAAAGTCGACTACTGGTAGTTAGCTGTAGTGCTAAACAAAACAGATCTTTATCTGTTGTGCTCTGTAACGTCAGATCTGGCTAAAACTTACAATTTCCTTCTTTTCCTTTGAAAACTCACTCTGGGCAGACATGCTAGTTTTCACTGGGTGTGGAATTTTCTAAGTTTCAAGTGGAGGAAAAACTTCAAAAACATTTGTTAAGAAAGAAAACCAAAACAAAAGTGTTTTTTTTTTTTTAATAATAATAAAAAAATAAACAAATCCATTCATTTTCCCCTTTTCATCATGAAACGGAGTCACTGCTCCCTCCTACTCCTACACAGCAATGACTGCCTGGAGAAAACCCTGCCATCAAATGTAAAGCCCAGAAGCCGCCTTCAAGTGCCTGGATTCAGCTAGACCCTGCTGAGTGAAATCACGAGCCTCAACCCAAAGAGCTGTAGCTGGAACTGAAGTTTCACAGGGTGAGACTCAAGTTTCACAGCCAAGGCTGCTCCAAAACAATGGGCCTCAAAGTTCAGTTTCCTGGCAAACCTCTGCAACTACTTGGGAGGAAGAAGAGGAAGGAAAAAAAGTTCATAAAAAATCCAAAATATGTCTACAGAACAGACATGATTTCTAACTTGCACCCTATAACCCAAACTCCTTTGCTGAGAAAGTTCCTAGATCTATTTACAGCTACTGACAACATGCAATGTCAAGTTTCCAGCAACGCCACAGAGCATTTAACTCGGTGGGTTAAAACAGCTTAACCTGAGAAGCATGAGATCTGTGCTGCTTTCTCCATGTAGCCCCTCAGATCACTGGCATTTGGTACCGTGCTACCAAAAATGTGCTTACAGAATACAGACCAAAGTTGTCAGTGAAGGGACTGACTTTTTCAGCTACGCTCAGTGGCAACAACTGGAGACAAGGCATTGGCACACTCTCTTTATTTGCTCTGAGCACTAGTGTAGTACGGAGACGAGAGATAAGCCTATCTGTTTAAAAAAAAAAAGTGCTTCCTGTGGAAAGTAAGACAAGGCAGAAACAATGTAAGTGAATATCATGCAGAACAAGGACTGTGTTGGAACAGAATCAAGATCAAAATTTGTTTCCAGTAGCTAAGTGCTTACTTTGACTGAGGTGGGGAAGAAAAGGTCAGAAATAAAACAGTATGGAATGTGTCAAGTAGCAAAACAACAGATAAGCCCACTTCTAAAAAATAAATGCAGGAGAAGCCTGTGAGAGTAAACAGACAGGGACAAGAAAAGGAGGTTTTTCCCTCACATGTCTCAGTAACATCTGCATTTTCAGTAGTTTCTCTCAAGAGTGCCAGGTACCAGCAATTCCCAACATTTTTTTGCTTTAAAGCACTGCATGCTCACCTGGAAGCTCAAAATCGTTCCATTTCTGTGGAGACCCACTGAAGCTGTGCCGATCCTGCTGGAAATCGCTGCTGCTGGACATGAGCAGCTCATCACAGCCTTCTTCTGTATTACACTGAGAGTCAAATTTGATTGAGAGGTAGATAGCACCGGGAATTTGAACTTTATCCTGAGAAATAAACACGTTATCTATGTATACTGTAATGCTATATTACCAAGAAGCTATTTAACTTTCACCTTACAAACAGAAGTGGTATAGAGAATATTACAGTACCTCCACAGCAAGAAAAAAAGTCTTTGTTAGTTTAATAGGGAACTAATCTAACAAATGTAAAGCATGTCCTACTGCTTGCATTAGATATTAAGAGTGTAAAAATTAATTACTAGCAATGCTAGTGGTGGTATTTGTTTCTGATATTGATTGTATTGCCAGATCCTAAGGGCTTACATGCGTTTAAAAAAAAATAGAAGAGTCTTAGCTGCAGGGAAGTAAAAATCCCAATACTGCCCAGAGGCAGTAATTACTTACCAAACACTATTTGCATGAGCATGCTCAGAAAAATGCTTTCAAACAATATCAAGAAAAGAACAATCAGAAACTGTGTCAGAATATACTCTAAAATGAGAAATACAATGGAAAAAAAAGGAAAAAAAGAAAGATTCCACTCCTAGCTTTCACCTAACAGCAAAAGAAAGTAACAGGCCAATAGAAACAAACCTTTGGATGAAAGGTAGAAATATTTGCTCATTAAGGCCCTGATTAAGTATATGAACTGCTTCAAACACATGCATATTAAAACCATTAAAGTTATGGACTTTTCATATGATCAAATTAGTATATTAAAGTAGCTATTGAAGTGCCTTATTGAACATATTTCTTTGCAGGGCAAGTCTTCAGCCATCTGGCATTGACTTCTTCAAAAACAACAGGATATTTCGCAGGTAGCTCAAGCACAGAAGTCCCATGGTTATACAAATGGAACCCCGTGACATTTCTGCTTCAAACACCTTGATATTTTTCAGTCTTCAAGACATGTAAGCCCACTGCACTGCAATAGTTATAACTTACCTCAAAATTCGTATTGTTGTTGTAAGGATGTTTAGACTCACGCATCTGGACTGCCATCCCAGGTTCCTCCATGAACTGGCAAGCTGTCAGCGCCATCGTTCCCAGCATGCTCTCACTGCATCCATGCAGCACTTTCTGCAGAATCTGAGGAGAAGCAGCACATCGTGTAAATGCAAATTGCTATCTAAGCAACATTTGCAAACTTACACTCTGATGACTGATGCGTTTCTAGTCGCATAACATTTCAGAATAGAGACTCAAGGTACCAGCAAGAAATGAGACAAATTCACATGTCTACAAGCACCTAGAGGTGCAGAAGATTTTACTCTATTCTCTGTTTCAGACCTTTCAGCCTTTAAGTGATAAAAACATGACAGCTACTAGCTATGTCTCTTTCCATAAATGCTAGAATAAAGATTAATTCACAGAGTAACTCACAGTGAACTGAAGCTGTAAATAAGGAATATCATTTAAAAACTTTGATAACATGCTAAACAAACACCTTTACCTGCCATATCTACAGGTTTCAATTTGAACAGAACGTGAACAGAACACATCCTATATTTTAGTCTTCAAAATGTACAAGTCCACGTATAAAAAGGAAGGATTAAGTATCAGTCAAATGGTTGCAGTGTTTGAAAGAGCTAGATGCAAGAGTTGTATCACTACAAATACACATAAATTCCACTGAGTCTATCAGGACACGTTAAGTAATAATTCAGAACAACCTTAACTCTCCACTGTTTCTTATTTTTCAAAAGTGCACAGAAGTTCTTTATCAGGAGTCCTATTACTCAAAGGTCCTTTACAGGTCGTTCTAGCAACCCATTGCATTGCTTCACCTGTAATTTGCTATCTCCTCCAATAAAACTAGCCATACTAGCTCAGGCCAAAAGTTTCTCCTCCAAATCAGCCAGCAGTAGATTTTTTTGAGAAAAATGAATATAAAAAACACAGGAAGTACACAGCATGGTTCCCTGAATACATTCTTTGCCTCCACAAACTTGTAGAATGGCCTAAGTCAAAGGCTACGCCTTTGTATTTTATATGCCTTAACAGATTTTTATTACATCAGTTCATCCTGTCATTTTCTGATCCTATATAAACACCCTGTGGCAACAACTTTAATGACATGCTGTGTCAAACATCAGCTCTTTAGGTTTGTTTTGGACTTTCTACTGACTACCTTAATCTGACACTCCTTTGTTTTCTTACCGGGAGGGCCAGTGAATAAGACTTGCTGTTTACTTTTTCTATGCTGCTCATGATTTTAAGACTATAGAGAAGGAGGAACAGACTTTTTATTATTTCTCCTCCCTCAGTACCCACAGGACAAAGATCCAGGGTCAAGAAAACCAGTTGGTTCCTCACAAGGAAGTTATTCCATGGCTATAATAATCCCTGCCACTCTTCTGCAGATCTTTTCTAGTTGCATTGCATCTTTTTCTTAAGATGAGGGAGTCAGGTTGTGTTATGCAGTCCAGATGAGAGCTCAGTATTGGTTCAGTGGCATACTGATGCCTTCTGTTTTATTTTTAATTCCTTCTTTGAAGATTTCTAGCACTTGATTTGCGTCGACTGCTGTGAAGCATTCAACTGACATTTTCATTACAATATTCTATTATAATTCTGAGATCACTTCCACCACAGTAACACTCAGCCCATCAATGGGGTTGCAGGTATTACAATACACACATTGAGATCTAACAAAAATCAGTTTTCAAAATGGACTGCCTAGTTTGCCAATTTCTCTACAAGATTTATCCCCATGTAACTGAAAGAGTCGTCTCCAAGGAGCTAGTTTTTTTCATTTCCTGTTAAAAAAATTACAGTACATTAAGACACTGACAGATTCTGACTGCTTTTTCAGAATTAATTTAAATTTTGGAGTTTCAATTTAGCTTAAAAAAAGAACTGCACGTATTTTTGTTAGTCAGAGGCTTGTAGAATGTAGGTACAGGGCTTGCTCACATGCATAAGTGAAATCCACTTACTTTTTCCCATAATTGCTTTTCCTCTAGCTGCATAAGCATGTCCAGTATGTATGTCATATGGGCTGGGCCACTAAGATCTAGGATTTCCTCATTTATTGCCACATCATCTGGCCATTCGGCTAACAACGATGCCAGCACGTGCCTGGCATAAAGAACAGCAGTTGCCTCATTTACACGATACAAGTAGTCCCTCACAGACTTTTTGCTTCTGGAGTCCAGCTCCTTATGCAAGAGTATGGAACTCTTAGTGCGACGCTGCTTGGCATAACTAAGCTGAAGATCACTCTCCGTGTTAGTTATCAGTTTCTGGGCGACTGGATTGGTTTCTTCTGTTGCTTTATCACAGAGCACAGGCTTTGACTGAAAAAGAAAGAAAAAGTTTGAAAATACACTCTCAACAATATTCTTCCTTGATTATGTTTGGATATCTGACCAGTCCATCAGACTGAAAGCTGAATTTAAAAATTTATGTCTTTTACATACTGAAAATCAGATGCAAAGAGCACAAAGTACAATCTCTCATGCACCTAGAGGGACCAAGTTCCTCAAAAAACCCTGTTTATATCAAGAGACTTCCCCATACACTGATACATTCATGATTGTACATATGATCAGGAACAGCAGTTAGAATTCTAACCTGAAGTGTTACTTTAAGCTGAACTACAGAGGTAAAGCAACATAGTGCCATGCTATTTGCGACCCTAGAATATAATCACAGAATGATGCAAGTTGGGAGGAACCTTTGGACATCATTTGGTCCAAAATAGACTTGAAGCTGAGCCATATTCATAATTATATTATGCTCCTCAAGGCTTTGTCCAGTCAAGTTTGGAGTGTTTCCAGGGGTGGATATTTGACGACTCCTGTATGAACTGTTGTAACATCTAAAATTTTTTCTTATAATTACTTGAAACTACTTCAGGAGGTCCTCAAACCACTTCTCTACACAACTGATGTAAAATTGTGCTGGTGATACCACGTGGCCAGGAACTTGCACCCAAATAAAGCAAAAAGCTGCGTAACCACGCTACTGAATATAAAACCTCAGTGTTGCAAGTGTAGTGTCTACTCTGGAAAACAACATTGCTTCCTTGTTCTGCTGCAGTTACTGTAAGATAGCATTACAATGGTAAAACGGTAACTGCACAAGCTTACAGCAATTAGATACAATCTCTCCTGTATAAGGAGAGGAAATCACAGCATGCAATCGTAATTTGTTTTCCTGACCTGAGAATCAAGTTCTCTTACTTCCTTACAGAAGAATTTAAAAGGAAGAAATACTTGCTTCTTGTTGCATCTGCTCATTCATTTTGACATAAAACATTAACAACAGATTACTCCAGTTGTTAAAAAAATTCTGAAGTTTCTAAACAGAACTGAAGTTACTAAATGCCGAAACTAATTATTTATAAACAGTGCCTTTTAGTGGAGACATACACACCAAACATGGTAAGATGATCATATCTGTATCAACTGCTTTTGAACTCTGCTCCTCCAACCTCAAACGCTTGCTGGGTTGCCATTTCTGAGCTAGTGTTCGGATCCTCTCATCTGTTGTAATTACATCTCCATCAAACCTTAAAAAAAAAATACGACAAAAGAAAAAAAGTATAAATGTGTTTGAAATTAATGCAAAAAATTAACACAATTAAATACAAATTAAAGTCTTCCCACTGCCTATTTTAAAAAGATTCATTAAACTCAACCTATTTTGTCACATTATGTTAACTAGCTTCCCTGCTTGAACAAGTAGAGGGTTTTACATGACATAAAATTGCTCATCTCTGTAAAAACACGATGGCTCCAAGACATGCTTTGATTACTAGAAGTCACATGAAGGTCTGTTCATTCTTTCTCAGTTAGAATAATTTAGAGATATAGTAGACCTACATATAGGAGTTATTGTATTGAAAAGAACATGCAGCATATTTCAGAAGATGGTGACTTGTTTCCATAACTACAACTAAAACTCAACAGGAGTTCAATTCCTTACTTTTCACACACGAAAACCAAGAACAAAACCATGGAACAACTTCCATTCAGCACCTTTCACGTTTTAAGTTACAACCTCTATCTTACAGTAACTTTGTTTTTGATTGGACCCAGTCTTTCACATACCTCTTTTGAACTTCTAGGAAAAAAGAATCTGTTCTTTTCATTTGCAACTCATACATGGCTCGAAGAATATGGAGAGGTGCATTAAGTGCATCATGTGTCATCTGAGAAAGATTAAAAAAAAAAAAGAGACATTTCAGGTTAAGATGAAAGATGTGTTTCTTTAATGGAGACCGAGGTACTATTTTCTATTTATCATATACATAAAAAATTAATGAATTTAATAATATCTGGATTAGTAGAAATGAAGAGTAGTTTAGCAAAAACCTTTATAATGATTTTATAGCATTCATTATTGTGTTCCCAGTATGAAGTTTTATTTTCTTTGTTTCCTTCCTTTTTATTTCTTGAAATCATAGACCTATAGTATATAAATCTAGAAGAAAATCAGCCATATAAACTACCAAATATTTCCTGCAACTAGCAAATCTATAGTAACTTCCAAGGAGGGAAAAATAAGTACCAAGAAACATATTTTGGTGGCTTCATCCAAACCCTCCAGAGGATCAAGTTTGTTCTGCTCTAAATCAGCAGAACCAACAACGGATTGCTCCACATCTTGATCTTGTTCTCTTTCCTCCAATTCAGTATCCTCACGTTCAGCCAGGGAACTGATCTCTTTCTTTGAGGAATACAGCATTATTGACAAAATCTATACAGAAAAAGGTAGCATATGGTGTGACAGCTGTAGATATCATTAGTGTATCAGCAATCAGCATTTTAAGAACATTGTAAGACTTGGACAGAGTTTAGCACATACTATTCTAAAAAGAAACAACACCTAAGAAAAGCAACATGAACTTAAACCATTTCCCACTTCACAAATAAGTTACACCTTCCAGGTTACTAAAGACAACTTCAGTAATTAGCCAAAAGCATAAAAAATTGAGAAAACATTTAACCATTTTAGAACATCAAAGGTTTCAGGATTCTTAGACAAAAACAGAAGAGAGATAACTATCACCAATAAGCCAGAGCTGCCCCTACACACTCTTCATGCCTATGATAAAGCACAACTAATGATTGAACCACTTTTATCTTTCTGCAATTAAATATTCAGAAACAATGTGCCCACATACATATTGATGTCCCTATATTGCACGGCAGTAATATCTTGCACATGCCAGTGAGTAACACAACTAATATTTTTCTTTTAGATTAATTATTTTTTAAAATTGAAGAATGGAATCTTCAAGAACAGTCTAAATAAAATTTATAAATGAAACTGAGTAGGTTAATTCCTCATCTTCCAAATTTCTTTCAAATATGATCAGATTAATTAATATCAACTCCATCTTTAATAAAGTTAGACTATTATCTACACAATTATGACAGAGAAAGGCAGATCCAGGGATACAGGAAATGAACATTTTTTCAAAAATATTCTTAGGACTTTGTTCATAAAAGGAAAGTGCAATGCCATTAAAATTTCATGTCACCAGGTGAAGCTACATTTTGCAAAAAGTCAAAAGCTTATTTCCTCACCTCCAAGTCTCTGAGAAGCCAGGTCTTACTGAAGCCAGTTCCTTTGCTACATTTCTTCACAAGAAGCTTGAGTAAACCAGACTGAAGAAAAGCAGCTTGGATCTCCTTAAAACCATGAATCTGCACATACAAACAGACAACGTATCACAATGCTTGCCAGGCCTCAACACACAGCCTATCTATGGTACAAGTAATTTTCATTTATTTCCTTAAAAACAAAAAACAAGTAAAAAAAAAAAAAAAACATAAAACCCCACTTCAGATACCTTAATAGTATAAACCATGACACACAGTACTAACTGGGTGTCTGTTTTGCTCTGACAGTCTAAAACACTACAGACCTCCCTCTTCATATAAATCAGGAATAAGAAAAGGGGCAAGTGAGCTTCAGTCCGTGAAGCATTATCCCTGCAATTTCTTCATCAGTTTTCATGAATGATCAGCCCCCCCAGAGGAAAAACAACCCAACTTTAGTCTCACTAATGCTGTTTAAAGTTTAGCTACAGTTTCAACCCCTACAGACAGGGAATAAATGGAGACAAAAGATACAGGAGCTTATGTTAGTTTCCCAATGGGCTTAGTCAACACGCAAGTTGCTGTTGAGAAAGGCAGAATACAAACTTCTGGCACTGATCTATTATATTCTACGTGTCAGGCAAAAGATACCTTAAGTGTTCTGTAAAGCCCCTTTAAAGCAAGTGACAAGACCCACGTTGCTTCCACTGCCTCAGCATAACTGCTGTCAATGCTGGTTTGCAAGAGGTGTGTGGATATAAGAACAAAGTGCTGGAGGTACTGTCTCAGCTGGGTCTGGGAATCGCTGCCTTCTTGTCCACATTTCTGAATCAACTGATAGTCTTTCACTACAAGAAAGAAAAGACAATTCACTAGGTTCATCTTAAAATGTTGTGAAGTCATCTCTTACGAGTCCATATTAGTAAGCCAAGATGTGAACACAACCCACATGTGAAGTACATACTAATAACCAGAGTCATATTAACAAGACTGAAATATTAACATATTAACATTATTAACAAGAACCACCTCTCTGCTTTGCTGTGGCAAAATTATGGCCTTGTACAGAAATTATTTCAAATTTGTTGAACAGTCAAGAAAATATTTTTATCTAAATAGAATACATATCTTCTTGCAACAGTTGTTTGCCTGCACATATCTGAACACACACAGCTCAGTATACAAATCAGCTGGTGTCCTATTTTACAATTACTATGGGGAAAATTCTGACCTGCAACTGATACGATAAAATAAAATGTGCGGATAATTACTGTTCAAGATATCAATTAAAAAACCCTATATACTAAAAAAATAATAATAGTCAAGCTTTTACATTCAAATCTTTCCTTAGCATCAAAACGCAGCTTAGTTTGTTGGGTTTTCCAAGTGTCTTTTAAACGACTTCAACAGTTAAATTTGGACAACCTTTGCTTTATTAACTTCACAACATTAGGTCATGAATGCCAGAGTTGAAAACCCTTGCTCCTATGAATCCAACTGATTTGTTGTATATTAAATATTTAGCTTGACAGAACCATTTAACAAGGTGAAACACAGAAAGAAAATTCTCTCTGGTACAACGACCCAGGAAGCAGCATCTAGGGTTTGTTTGTTTGTTCGTTGTTGCTCTTTTATTTTAAAATAGCCTCTAGAGACCATAACAGCAAAAAGAGCTCATCGATGTGTCCTAGAATAGTCTATACAAGAACACCCAGACACTTTCCCAGGAGTACACAGTATTTCATATCGTCTACCTCTTGACTTTTTTGTCTCAAATTTTAGGGTTATCAAACTGTTTTGAAAAGTTCTTCCAGACTGGAGGAAAGCAGAGCAAAACCAGGCTCCTGACACTTTATAGAAGATGCGATTAAGTTGGGCCTATCTTCATCGCATGCTTTCTTACAGCACCGGAAAAGAACAGCCAAGATGGCTTTGCTTCACGTGGAAACGATAAATAATGAGTATGCTTTTGTTTGCTTTTAGTCTTCATTTGCTAGTAGGTAGCACACCTTGCTGACAGTGGAAACAGGCACTTCATAAAAACTCAGAGTATTTTGGGAGCAACAAAATGGACTATCCCATACACATTCTGGTTCTGAGTAGCTTGCCTTCATACAGCAGCACTTAACTACACAAAGGGAGCATGTGCATTTTTAAGATTTGCCATTGTTTTAAAACATTAAGCACATGTTTACAAGTGATAAGACAAAAGTAACAAGCAAACCTCAAAACAAAAATAGTTGCTTAAAAAAAGGCCTATTTCTGAGATTACTCAATTAATAAAATGGTTGACAGTTTCTTAAATCCTCTCTCCTGAATAAAAACTAATATCAGAGTTTTAAAAAGAAGAGAGATTTCCATAATCTTTACTGCAGAAGTGTCACAATTTGGCTTAAACTATGAGCAGAAAATCAGGTGACTCAATAACAGAAGTCAAACTTTGCAGACCTGCATAAAGTGTTCTATTTCAAACATACTTTTGGGTATTCAAGAAAGTGCAAGGAAATACTCTGTAATCCTTTAACAAGATAAGAATGTCACAGAACCTGTTTTCCTCTTTCGGGTTTTGATGTCTACAACAACTGCCCTGTTTTTCTCAGTGAAATGTTTCAGGATGATCACGTTATGAGGCTCGTTAGCATTATCCATGTACACAGAACGAGTCCCCATGCACAGCACCTGAAATTGCAACAAAAGATTCAGTTATGATTTAGAATACTTACTTAAAAAGATACTGCCAACTTTTATGTTGGTTACATTGGCGTATACTTGGTGTTGTATTTTTTAGCTGAACAATCTGCTTGCTGCTAGATATTTGCTGATCTTTAGAAAACAGCAGTTAATTTCTACAAAGAAATGGCTACAACAAATAACTTAATCCTGCACAGGCAATATATCAGAGTTACAACTATCAAGAATGAGATTATTCATTTCACTTTTACAAAAAGCCCTTTTTGATACTCAAACGTACTAAGCTGGTTTTCTCAATGTAGTTTAAAGCAGAACTCAAGGAAACACGAAGCAAAACCAGCTACGTTATTCTTCATTAGACAAACACTAATTGTGCGCAAGTGGAAAGATGTGAGCTCTGACATGCACCGTGTTTTAATGGTTTATAATGGATGTCTCCAATTGATAAGATCTGTAGTATTAGAAACAAACCTAAAAACTCTAACCAATTTTGTTTCCTTTACTATCGATAGGCCACTTACCTCAGGAAACCCAACCAGCACCAATAAAGTGAAGATATTGGTGTGCTTTAGTTGGAAGGGCAGTTGCTTAATGCAATGGTCAGTGAAAGCAGCGATCACATTATGCCACTGCGCAGAAGAGTTCAAAGATCGGAGAATATCTGCCATGGAACTTGCCCAGTCCAGACCTACACGACTGGAAAGCAAGAGCAGTCTGTATTAGGAGGGCTGACTACACACTTACCTGAAACTATTTTTCCTCAAGACACCACACCACTGTTGATCTGTCAGAGCTGTAGCTTTCATATCATTAATACCAGCGCGCTTATCCAAACATTTGAAGCTTTCATGTCAGCTGACACATTCTCTTTTGTTTTTCATCATTAGAGCATAAATACTATTCTATTTTTGTTAAAAGGTTTACAGTCCCAAGTCAAAGTTTGAATAAATGTTGTCACCTTGAAATCCTAATTTTAGTTTAGAGCTCGAGACTTTGCACAACAGCAAGTGGTCTATTTCCCACATATATGACTACCTGCTCTCTGTGGACTACTATCTCTAGAGAGATTAGCCTCCTTGCTCTAAAGTGAGTCTTTGAGAAACTCCTTTCTCTCAGATGATCCTCTGGATATTTTGCCTTTTACATGCTTTTATATTCATTTATCAACCTTCCCTATAAAACATAGCTATAATGAAAATGAATACTGTTGTATTTAACAAACAGAATATTAATCTTAGAATGCTTAAGAGCTTTCTCAAGATCTTCAAAATGGAACATATTCCCTGCCCCTCCTGTTTCCAGTGCAATTTTAGTATACAAAATCTCTGTCTCTAATACTCTTACATAAAAAGGCCAGATTCAGAACTCAGCACTTGTGACAGCTACCACATGACACTCCTCTTTCCCAAGTCACAGAAGGAGTATCTAATTTAAAATGAGAGAATTAACATCATAAAAATAAAAAATAATAAAAAAGGAGGACTATCTTGTTTCCCCTAGAAGTTCCAAAACCTTGCTTTCACCATAACATGCTATCTACATAAGCACAGGAAGTTAAGCCATTCTTCAACAGACAGCCTTCTTTTGGAAGGAAATTAAAATATTCTGACTGCAACAAGGGCTGCAGATGCTATGCCCTTCCCATGATCAAGATGTAAGTTTAACTGGCTTTCTGTTAAAAAAAAAACAAACAACAACAACTGTATGCATGAGGCAAGCATGAAAGAAAATTAGTGCTAGTCATCAGAGAGCAACTAATAGGTTTAAATTAAAAAGCACCTGTCTAAACACACAGCTCCCAGACTGAATAGAAGATGAGTTGTCTTCCAGCCTTCTGGCACTGTAGACCCATCTCCCGCAGCAAACAAATTATGTTTGGCTGAAAGGACTTTAGCCACTGCAGCATCCACTTCTGCAGGCATAAGTCTCAGGATTAACTGGCCCAGAAGTCCCAGTGTTAAATGGTAAGTTTCATTTAGGTGGCCAGCATTTGAGATGACAACCTGAAACATCAGTGGAAGTATTTGTTCCAGGTTAATCAGAGACATTGTAGAGCCCTATGGAAAAAAAAAATCTCAGTAAGGCAAGGAAAGAAAACAAGATTTTTAGTCAAAATCATAGCATGTACAAAACCTTCTGTTCTAATGCTCCTTCCAACGGGACAAAAGGACATGAGAAACTAGGTTCCGATACACTTGTGTTACATTGGCATAAAACCTCAAATCAAACATCTTTACGCAGATTTGTTACATCAGGATTTTCCGTATGAGAAATGTTCTGTCAAACTGAATGAAGGCACAGTATAAACAGTATCCAGTAGTAACACCTGACGTGTAAATCTAAGGTGATGTTTTAAAGTTTGCAGATGTCGAATACTTAAGGTAAGCTTCTAAATTCTAATTCCCTTCCCTCTCCCCCCGCTTGGGAACAAGGCCCTACATTCCTTAGTAATGTGGAATGGTTTAAGACATTCTGATTCTGACATTTGCATTTTGCTACACGTAAGCAAATAAAGCCCATTTCCCACAACAATTTATTTGCTATGAATTTTATTCATGTTATTTGTAACACCTAGCAAACTACACAGATAGAAAGTAAAAAGAACTAACTGATTTGAAAGGTGGTAACATAGCAGCCAGCAATCCTAAAATCCTCTTCTGAGAGCATTCAGCAAAAACTTGTTCCTGGCTAGGTATTAAAACCTTCTCTGCTTGCTTCTGGGCTGAATCCTCTGAAGCGCAGTCATCTGCTTTTTAAATTAAAGCAAAAGAAGAAAATCCCATAAAATGACATTAAAAATAAAAGAAGAAAGTGATAGTTATTTTTTTTTATGGTTACAAAAATGCAAGGATGATTTTTTTCCAATTTTTTATTAAAAAAACTGATAAATCTTTATAAAAAGTAAATAACATATCAGGTAAAGAGATTTATCTACACCATTTATTTAAAAGTGTATACAGGACAGTACTACGTACAGATCTGTTTTCTTATCCTAATTCTAATAATACTAGTCTTTAATAGAATAAGGCACCTATCTTCTGGTTCTGAATATGTAAGACCACACTAGTATTGTGTTAGATCAGCAGGAAGTATCATCTCCCAGCATGAATATACATTGCTGGAATTCTACTCTGATTTCTAGAATCCTTTAAACAGATTGCAAGGTAGCAGTTGTTCAAAGAGTTATGCTTGGCAGGTTTTTACAAAGCAAACAGCTCACTTGCATTAAAGACATTTGCAAATACACAAAAATGGGTTAGGAATAAAAAAATACAGCTGTTTTCTTTGCATACACACAGATATTCCTGTGATAGGGAAAATGAGAAATAACCTCTTACCTGTTGGAGAAACGTTATCATCCACAGACAAGTCTGATTCTTGTCTCAGAACAGCTTTCTTTGCTAAGACAGCACTATGATTGCTTTCACTTCCTTGTTTTTGTACTTTATCTTCTGCAGGAGACTGGATTTCATTGCGAGTGTCTGCTTTCCCCTAAAATAAAACGAAGATACCGAAAGATTAAAACAAAATTTAATACTTGCAAAAACAGCCATGAAAAAAGAAAACAAGAAATCTGCTCTTGACAAACATCTTTCCTAGAATACCAAAACCTTTAATTGGTTAGCAATTTCTTGACATATACGTCTCAAGCTCCCATACAGTGAATATATATTTTTCTATTTTGCTTGTATCTATGCATAAAGTTATACTGTCATACTTTACACACCATACAAAACTGTAGAAAATCTTTTTTCGTACCTAAGCAGTGCTAACAACTAGGGGAACCACTACCCTTTCGGAAATTATGTCCTTTGCCCCTTTCCTCCAAAATTTTTGAGAATCAAAGTTGCCTATGAGAACATAAAGTGATGCCTTAGTCTTTGACCGCTTGGATTTAATTAAAAACAAACCAACCAATCACCCTCCCCTTGCCTCCCAACTTTTACCTACAAATGAAATCATTACTATCCATCATTTTGGCTACATTTCCGCAATAGGACATTTAAGCTTCTGAAGATGACACAGCTAATTGGTATCAGGGGTCTGTGTATAATGAGTACTTACATTGCAGTGCATAAAGGAGCCTACACTTGGTTTCTCATCTTTTCCCTTCACTTCTTTATCACCAACACAGCTTTTTGGAGCACCATCTGTGGGAGGACTGACTGAAAGAGTGTCATTCTCCGAGAAGGATTCACCTTCTGGTAACATACAGAGGAGAGCTAAATTTTTCAGACCTGAAAGCAAAAAAGTTACAAAAGCTGTTTAGCTTTTGAGTGGCAAGATAGCCAAAAAGCAGAACTGAAACATATTGAAAGAGAACTTCAAACTTCCCCTCACACTTTTTTTATTTTTTTAATACTGTTGAGTACAACTCCATCAAAAAGATGTTCCCCATCATGTTCACTTAACCATGTAGTTCCATTAAGTGCTTCTGTGATGAGCAGGTAGAGACATTTTTTGCCTCACAGAGATGCCATCAGGGCAGAAGTCCTAACTAATTTCAAAAAGTATCAGGGATACCTCCCAGCAGTGTGAATTATGAGGGTAGATTTGTCTTCTTTTTAATCTTCTGAACACTTAAATATTTATACAATAAAACTAAACCGCATATTAAAAACAGATGAAATAATGAGTATGCATAAGTGTTTGGTGGTGGTTATATTTCAGCAATACTAGTGCTGCTCAAAAAATGCCAATAAATCTGAGTATCAGATTTTGATAAATTCAACATAGGTCTCTATTTTATCACCCTATTTTCTGTAAGTAGGTCTCAGTTCACAGAAATCCTCATTTCCAGGCAAAGGGACATCATCCCCAGCGACTTATCACAAATAAAGTTAAAAAATTCTTGCCAATAGATAAGGAACAAGAACCATTTTGCACCAAGCTATTTGCTTTCCTTTGAGTCCTTCAATTGTCAGTAACACATAAGTAACAGAACATGAAGCTCTACTGATCCATTTACAACATTCATGATGGGAAGGAAGAAAAAAAAAAAAAAAAGAAAAATTACCAAAGAGTTGCCAAGTTGTCTTCAGCATTTATGTAAGCAGCACATTAATTTTCTCAAGCACCCTATTTTCCATGTCTCCAATGACCCTGAATGACACTTGTTCTACATAAACAATTATTTTCAGTGAAGTACACAGTAGCTTCCCCTTTCCTTTGGAAACTTCAAAGTGAGTAATCACAGACTTTTCTGACACTTGCTAGAAGCCATTGTTTCACTGAAGGAGGAGCTGACTCACCTTTTCCGTGCTGTGCTTTCATCAAACAATCTCCAATGAGCTGTATGCATTGATGTTGGAGAACTCTGGCATGATTGAGGACCTGTGAATCTAGTTTCTCTCCTTCTACTTCCTCCCCATTTGCCAGATCTGCACTGTAGAGAGTCAAAGCTGCAAACAACAGCCAGGAATAGTTGTGGACATACGGTTGGATGAGCCTCTGTCGATCACTGATTCGAATAGTCACCATTGGATACACTGTGATGCTGTGAGTGGGCAAGTGACTGAAAGAAGGTAAGAAGAAGGTATATAATTTTGAAATGCAGCTGCATTCCTGACAACCAGTGTAGTTAGAAACGTAAGATTCCTTTACAGGAAACTATGAAAAACCCAACTCATTCCACAGTTTCAAACTGTAGACCTTCAAGAGTTGTACACTGTCAGCCCCTCACTGACACTAGCAGTGCTCATTTAACAGAACTTGTACTGTGCTGCGCGCTCCTGCTCTAGAAATAAAATTTGTGAACATCTTTGGTCAAACGCTGAAATCTATGTTGTCTAACCACACCACTGTATGCACTCCTTCCATCCTATCATTCAGGGTGTACAATCCTCCCTCTGCACCTTACACAGCCATGGCTAGAAAACAGTCATAAATAAGTTACTTCAGAACTTGGGGCACATTTGCAAACTACAGAATTTTTTGCTGAACTGGTCCTACATTTCCTAAGTTTTCCCTAAGGACAGCTATTAGATGTTCTGATGTCAGACACAACCTTGTAGGATGTGATATGAGAATGACCGACTGTATTTAGTTGCTAATTATCACTTTTCTGGCAAGTAAAGTGTAAGGGAAAAAAATGTCACATTTAATACCTGTCAGAGTATTTCTTTGCAGAGTAACATCCATAGCAAAGGTCAAAGTCATCACACACATTGCAGTTCATTCGCCGACCTATGATGACCCCCTGGCAGTGATCACAGGCATACTCCATGTTAACCATTTCATGGTCATCCTCATGTCCTTCAGGTTTAACTCCACCTGTAAAGAAAGATTTTACAATTCCTCTGAAAACCTTTGTTGATAAAGGATCTTTCTTAATTTCAACTTTATATTCAGATTAGGAAAAGAAAAGCCTAACATTTCTAAAATACCCAACAGAAAAATCTTTGACTTTATATGTAATTTAAAAGAGACTATTTTGCCTTCAACTATAGGGTATTTAGGGTCTTTTAAAAGATTCTTACCGAGAAAACAAGTTTTGCATAAATCCATGTCATTGCATTGCAGACAGCGGTAGCGATGCCATGGTGCGATTTCATCACAGCCATCACAGGATATGTCCACGTTTAACAGGTCACAGTAACGGGCGACAAACATATGCATCTAGAGGAATAAATGGACATAATTTACTTGAGCATTATTTTCTGAGAGAGCGCTTTCTAGAAAGAAAGCGGAACGCTCCCCCTGCTGAAAAAGGATGGGGATCTTTTAATGATTCTAGACTTTTGAAGGCCTACAGGGAGCCAGGGATCCAACTCATGAAAAATCAGTTTAAGCCAGATGCCTTTCTCTCCTTTATGCTTTTAAAAGTCTCCTATTTACCCCTTCTGCAGATAAATAAGCAAATCATGAGGTCACCTTTCTCTGCTTCTCTGGGTCAGCTTGAGCTATCTTTTCATACCAGGTCTCAAACATTACATCCTGACATTCATCCATCCACTCACAGTTTTGCTTGTAGTCTGCAATTTCATCTTCTTCACTCCACTGACTAAAAGAAAAGCAAGCTCAAAATTAAGTTTGAATGCAATTAGGCTCCTTTCTAAGATAACTAGATATAACTAGGGATACCTTTATAAAAAAAGAGTGCTATAATATACTAATAAAAATAAAACTGTAAGAACTTGTTCACTTGGTTAATAACTGACCACATAGACACCACCTTCTTGCCTCTGTGACAAGTTCTTACGTACATATGCAGAGCATAATGCCAAAATCAGAAAAATCCACATTTACAAAACTGCTTTTGGTAATGCTGGCAGAGCCGGTGAGAAGTTTTAAAAGCTTCTTGGCCTTTACATTTGCTCAGATGTAAGATATACAAGCATTATAAAAATATAACATGCAGCTGCTAAAAACATTTTATATTTATCAAGAAGAGAAATAGCATTATATATGTCCTTGTACACAGCTAAACAAGTGAAGCATTCCAGCAGTAATCACATTAAAGATAAGTTTTTAATGTTTTTAGCACTAGTAAGTATTTGAATTTTTTGCAGTATTAAGCACTTGAATACTGGCCAAGTTTTGCCATATTTGATAATAGTTAAACCTTTTACTTCTTGCTCCAACACAGTTCAGGACTCTTTCTTGGCAAAAATGGCATCAATAGTTAGTACCATGTGAAGGCTGCATTGTTCCTGACTCACCAAATCACACTATCATGAATACTTATGTTTTCTTGTGATGTTGTCATCAGAAGCTGGGGTAACTGAATCTCAACAAAGAAGGAAAGATCACTCGGTTCCCAACTCATATCCAAAAGATGAAGGAGAGTTGTCTGCACACATGACAAGGCAGGAAGTAATGATCTAAAAACCAAAAACAAAACAAAAAAATAGCATATTATGGGGATTAAAGGGGTACAATTACTATACACTGAGTTCCAAGGTTTACTACACATTAAAATAACTATGTGGCAGAACCTCAGGTTTACTAATGCACAAACTTACACAATTTAACAAGAAGCACAGCCAAGACATTTTGAAATAAAGATTGAATAAACTCCTATGGACAGAGTTGAAATTATGCTGTAGCATTAGCAAGAGGATCTCTCTCTTCTCTGCAGTACATTTCCTCAATACCCGTAGGGACTTGTTCTCTTTGAAAATGTTTGCCATTTCCAGTTGAAACTGGACAAAGGATTTGGAAGTTATGAGTAGAGAAATTGGCATAATATTCATAAAATCCTCATTCCTCTAGGACACCTAGCTATAAATCCCAACAATTCTGATCAGAATATTACCAAAACATAAGCTTTAAAGTTAGAGCATGTCTGCAGAACTATTTCTCATTGCAATACTCTTGCCAAAGTATTTTGCAATAAATTTGCTATTTCTAGTATGTCATTACTAAGCTTCAGAAACATATGGCAGAATCATATCTCCAAAATGCCATACTAAGTTGAAGTTTTAACACTGATAAACGTATTGCTCTTTCATGCATAGTTTTAATAAAAAATGTAATTTAGCATTCTGGGCCACAAGATCAAGATTCCTTATTTAGTTGCGTAGGTAATGCAAAGTATAATCAAACTTCATTGAACATTAAACAACAACAAATGAGAAGGGAAGGGGTGAGGAAGAAAAGAGAAAAAAAAATCTCACATTACTTAGGTAATCAATGTGCTTATACCTGTCATTAATGGTACTAAATCCCTTCACAGAGTTTACCAGGAACAAAACAAGCTGATAGTAGGACTCTCGAATCTCTTTGTGTAGCTCAGCACCACAGCCTTCCAAGTTTCCAAAGTAGCTAGAAATTAAAGAGTCAGTTTAGTAGTCTAAAATTCACTGTCACATATTATATAAAATGCTTTGCGCAACTTTTACCAGTGGGCAATATTTTCAACACTTGCTGCAAGTGGTAAGGATGTTAACTTTGTTTAAAATGTAGTCTGTCACTTTCAAAGGAAAGTAAAAGAATCCTGTACTAGGAGCCAGTAAAATGGGTTAGATTACTCCAGCTTTACTGGATGAGAAAGAAACCAACCAAGAATTAGACAAGAATTTACACTAGAGCAATAACCAGACCCTACAATCTTTCTGAGCTTGCAGGTTGGAACTGTAAAGGTGTATGTATGTAGGCATCCACGCTGTGATTCAACTGCATGACACCTAACGGCATGAATAGGTCCAACTGACTCCCACTTTAAAATAATAATTAATTTTTTAATTAAGCACGCAAGATACACACAGTAGCCTAAAAGCTAATCTTCATGTCACATTTTAATTATCCATATGAATAATAAGCAACAACATTTTACTGTTTTCAGCTTTCATGACTGGGAGAACACAAGGGCTCAAATAAATTGTATTAGACAAATTATTTTCTAATAATTACTTACTTTGTAAAATCTTTCTGACAGGCTAGAAGTTCTAAGAGAAAAAGTACACAGGGTGGATGAAAACAGTGTGGCTGCCCAAGTGAGTCTAGGCACTGGCGGATTGTCTTGAGCACTTCCATGATACTCTGCCCTTGGGATTTTCTCAAAGCAAGAACCTTTAAAACACTATGAGCAAAACCAAAACAAACAAACAATGAGGACTTCAAAATACCTTGCTTAAAGTAATCCACCAAAAAAATCACGATTCAAGAGATTAGTGTCTACATTTTCAATTGTATTTCAGCAACCTTATATTACAGCAGTGATTTATTACAAAAGCATTCACTTTAACAACAGTTGGAATGAACGAGAAAGCTTCAAATAGAATCCAGCATCTCCTGCACCAGTCTAAGTTTTAGAGACTGTAATAGACACTGGAGGTTTCGTTTTCCATTTACATTCAGAATACCAGGCAATTTAATGAAAGGTGCAATTAGCCTAGAATTTGTTATCAATGATTTCTAGAACTGATATACCATGTCTTCCCTGTTTGTAGATAGGAAGCAAAACGCCATTGAAAACAGATTTCAGGAAGGAAGACAAGAAACAACCACATATTGTTTTTCGCATTCTGAAGATCTACATGATAGAAAGGAACCAGAGGAAATAATATGCTCTACAAGACTCTACATGGATGGAAACAACAGAGGTTTGAAACATAAATCTGAAAACTGCTTAAGTACAAACTGTTTTTCGATGTCATGTTTTATTCTATCTGAAGAGGTCTGAAGACAAGTTCCAGTATCTTATAATTGACAACATTTTCAATTTGCTTACCTTTCATGGGAAAGTGATTGATCCTTAATAAAATCTAATATGTTTTTCAATATGGGATATTTCTCCTTCACAGTAGGCACTGCTCTTGGCTCTTCCATTGATCTAAAAGACAGCAGCCTTAGTCTTCCACGGCTGAACTGAGATTTTCGTGTAGGAGTGGAAGGAGGTGATGATACATCTTCTTGCTGTGAAGTTGCATTTTCAGCAGGCTTGCTATGAAATGCAGATGCTTCTTCTGTTTGGAGAGGGTCTGGAACTTGTTTAGTCTTTGTATCGGATTTTGTTATTTGCCCCCTCTCTGAAACAGGATGAGTTACTCTACTGGAAGACAATGAGGATGCTGCCTGGAAGTCTGTTTCCACAACAGAACCTATTCTTTGGCATTTATCACTGACATGCTGTTGGATATTATCAATATCTTGGGCTTCCGAACTGTCTGAAGAACTTTTTGTCTTTGCTCTCACAGGCAAAAAATTCAGTAACAAAAGGCTCTTCTGCATACAAAGTTTTGCTGCAGGATAAAAATTAAAAGCGTTAAACTCATCACAGCAGAACACCAAACTTGCTATCTTTTGCTTAGGAAGAAAGCAGTTTATCTTGTTCCTTCTGAGCCAAGAGAGAACGAAAATACTGTTTTTCTTATTATATTGATCATGATGCTATCAGCTATGTAATTCTAGATTGCAAATGCCTTGAATAATTACATCAAACCATACAAAGCATACAGTAGTCAACGTGAACACATTTTATTCTAATAACAATCAGCTGCTACTCTAACAGCAATTATTTGTGGCAATGAGTATCTGCAAAAATAGATGAACATAAGTTCAGAACTAGGTGACCCAAGTGATGGGGCACACCCTGCAGAATTTTCTCACATACTATTCTCTGCAAAGAACAGCAAAACACAATCTCAGATAGTTCATATAAAGTACACTAGTTTCTCTCTTAAGGAATTAAGAAGTAACCCACGTCACTAACTCACCTTTCACAGGAAAAATAGTGACTGAGGTTTACAAGGTAATGCTCTACTAAACCATATGGAATGCTTATACATTTGGAAAAGCACCACTTACCAAGAGTTTCTGGGTTCACCTCACTTGCTTCTGTGTTCTGCTTCTCCTCGGTATCATTTCCCCTACCCATCAGGGATTTCTGTTTCATTTCCAACTGTAGACAGGACGTTAAAATAGTTAAAATATATATATCTATACAGCAAGACAGTAAGAAGATTGCATTGCAATAAAGGAATTCAACTTTCAGGAGCAGATGACAATATTTATTATTCCCTAGCACAGAACAAAAAAAAAAAAATTAATAGTCTAAAAGAGCAGTACCTAAACTGGCAGAGCAGGTAACATAGCCTTGTACCAAGATGCTCACTGCTTGTTGGCTGTGAGCCTTCCCTGTCATATGCCTGGATGTTTACCCTCTGCCCTGTAAGAAAAAGGCTTCCCCACTACCCCTATCGCTCAGGAAAAAATGTACATCTAGTCATGAGATAAGATTCTCCAAAGGCATCATGTCATCTAACTACAGAGTACTTTCAGATGTCATTGTCACTGGAGCCCCACCCACTATGTAAATGGACTACAAATGGAATGCAAACATCACCTGTCTAGTAACAGGTACGGTGCTATTACTCATCTTAACGTGCATCTCCACTCATCGTATCACCAGCCCATATTCATGCTGCAGGGAATTCTTGCAGGCAAGAAAGAGGAAGGAAGAGGTCACAAGTGACTCAAACAGTTAAATCGGCCAGCCTATGGCTGATGGGTTTGCAAGAGCAGCAGAAAAGCGGGCCATAAACTGAATTAGCTGTTCTCAAAGGCCACAAAGTTGTTAACATTTAGAATCTCCTGCAGACTTCTGAAATTTAAGTGAAGTTTGGCTCTCTGCAGCTGCAGGTGGTGATGCAGACACCTCTCACCAGGTTGTGAGCTGGTGACACCAGCTCTTGACATAAGCCTTATGTTTTAAAGGAAAATTATGTGCAAAGAACATATCCTGAACCACAGCCAGTTACTTGCTTGTCAAAGAAGCAATTATTCCCTTTCCTGTTAGTGCTGCAGAACCGAGAGAATGATGTTTAAGACAGATCTCTAAGCTATACTTCAGAAGAACTCTCAACTGCTATGCAAGAATATTCCTAATTAACAACACACATTCCTGCTGAAAAATAACACAGATATAACTGATTTTGAGTCCAATTCAGTCCTAAATACTCATGATCAAACATCTGGGGCCGATGAAAGGAGGGGAGTGTAAGAAAGCATTTAAATGTTTAGTTCAAAGTTTAGAAGTGAATACATGTTTTTCCTAAGTGAAAATATTTGACCTAGAATCACTGATGGAAAACATGGCTCCACACGACTCCTTAACAGTGCATTGTAATATATTAAGGTAAACGACATCAACGGATAGCCTCCTGAGCGATCTTACCATCCATATTCTAATTGAATCAGCCAGGGAATATACTTGTGCAAACTCATCGCTCAAAGGCACCTTGCCTCCACTGTTGACTGGAAACGAGAGAAAGAAGAGTCCTGTTTATTTACAGCTCCATTTTTACACAATTTGACTACTTAACTAAAAAATTATGCTAGAGCCTTTGTCTCTTAGTCAATACTTGGAATTATGCCTGTAAGAAAAATAGGGAATAAAAACTGCCAACTTTACTGAGCCTTGAATACATTAACTGCACCACGACAG
This sequence comes from Cygnus olor, assembly GCF_009769625.2. NCBI lineage: Eukaryota > Metazoa > Chordata > Aves > Anseriformes > Anatidae > Cygnus > Cygnus olor. Next base: position 3,892,455 of record NC_049188.1, on the reverse strand, counting down.
AGCTATTTGCAAAGTTAAATTATGAATCTCTCTCATCTCCTCCAAAATTGATGCCTGCAGTCATGAAAAATAAAAACTTCTCCCTATACATGCAAATGTTACTAATGCAAACTGATATCAGAACATTCAAAACTGCTTAGTGTTAACTTAAAGCTATACAGATATATTTAGTTATCTTTTTTCCCTTTTGTTTTATGCTGTTTCTAGAATAGACCTTCAAAATCGATTTACAAAAATTAAATACATGACAAAACAGTTCCCATCAAAAGTGGCCTGACAATGACTATGTGGAAAAAGATGTTCCTGTTCAGGGTCTTCCCCCTCCAACTACTCAAATGTTGCCTCGTTTCTTCCTCCCTCTCCCCCCCCCTCTTCTTTACAGTATCAACTGTACATACTTAACATTGCACAGGGCAACATGGGTCCTGAAATTAATCTGCCCCAGCAAGACTAAGACAGATGAACCTACTAACATAATAGTAGGACAGATATCTTACCCACTCCTTGATATATTCCTGAGTTACCAGTGTTCAATCTTACTCAGAAAATATCAACTGTCAGACATAGACAAAAACGACTAAAGGCAATAACCACTTTAGTCATCAAGTCAGTCTTTATGTCAATCATTTTTACCCGTAACTTTAAAGCTCAAAAAGATGTTTAACTTCAAGATTGTGACAGAAACTGAAGGTGATTAGCTTCTCCTAAAATAAAACCCTTCAAAACCAAGTAACACCTTATTATCCAATATTTCAAATGCATCAATAAGCTTAATGAAAATATGATGTAAACTAATCAGTTGTTTACTCTACCTACTAAAGATATAAAAATTGTAGTAACAAAGGACATTATACAAGTTAAAAGCAAATCATTTTCTTTTATAAAAAACAAAAAACAACCAAGCAACCAAAAAAACTTTTGAGGATGCCAAACATGTTGGGAGATAATTCACACCTCCTCAAGCCCCAAAGTTTAAAAACCTGTACAAATTGATGCTGGCTTTTTAGAAAAGACACTACGAGACTAGAAAATTATGTAAGAACTGCTAATCACTGGGAACTACATCCCTCTGAATTAAAACCACAGGGGAAATCACTGCCCACTTTGGCTCACTTTTATAATAAGACTTAGTAGTTTATGATGGTTATTAATATTTGGACAAAGCTCTGAAGATAAAAGCATATATTAATAAAACAAACACTCTAAAGATAAGGCTTACCTAGTCTGCCTAAATGATGACTTCTTTGTACAGGACAAAACATCTTTTTAAAAGTCGTCACGCTAAACTGTTTTTTCAAAGTTTATAAACTGAACTATAAGACAGCCTCTTACAAACTTTAAGTCTTCATTATTAAGATAGTCTAATGTTAGAGTTACCATATTTTTGAAGCTTCTCATATAAATCTGGAGTGAGATACACCAAAGCAGCAAACGTTGAGTTCACAGCTTGATCAACAGTAGAACCAGCAACTATATCTGTCTTTGGGGTCTGTTTTTTACATGCCTGTATAAGTCCTTTGAAAAGTTCAGATTTTTGCCCACTGAAATCCTGGGCAGGATCTGATTTTGCAAAGTCGATAAGAAAGTTACGGCAGTCATCTTGGTGAGAGTTCCTAGCCTGGAAAGAATGTTAGAACACATTTACTTTAATATTGTCTGAAAAATTGCTGCAGCTTGTTTCTACAATTAGGTCAACTTGCAGTAAATCTACAGCAGTTTAAGTGGAAACTAATAAAACGGCACAGAACAACAGTTTCCCTCCTCCTTGATATTTATCCAGTGCAAATGGTAACAACTGTAGCACAACAGCATACACTTAATGATGCATCAGCTAATTAAGGCTGAATGAAAGCATGTCATACACAGAGATTTCAAGCCAATGAAATAAAAGCAATGACCAAAGTACCTCTTTTTTATTTTGGTGCAGTCTACTGGTTTGACTGGCTCCTGGGATAGCCTCAGGACACATCTGATGCCTGAAGACAGGTTTCCACAAAGGAGAGTTAAGAACTGATGTTACTTTCAAAGGAGGCAAATCTGCTTCACTACCTAGTTCTGCAAGAAATTCAGAACGGACACTTCAGTTACTGAATATTTTCATTTATTTTTACAGACCAATGAAATAATATGTTGAACATCCAGTGGGGAAAAAATAAAGCACACAAACTGAACAAGTAATTGAACAACATTTTCTAACTTCAATTTCTCTAATGTGGTACAGAAAACATGTTTTTATTCTTCTCCTACTAAATACATACAATAATTTGCTAGGTGTAAGCATGTTCATATTAACAAAGGAGTAAAATATTCCATGATAAGAGCAGTTCAATTAGTTCCCTAAATTCACAGGAAAGAACAGTACATGACTGATTTTCCAAGATAAGTCCTGACCAGTTGATTGAAGCAAGAACTCTCACTCTTTAACTGCTGCAAAGTAGTGAATGAATTCAGATTTAGGAAGCTAGCTAGAAGTGTTCTGGTTTTGAAATTAAACAATAAACTACATCTATTTTTTCTTACGACACCCATCTCACATCTTGTTATCTTCACTTGCCCAAATCTTAAGTGTGTTCATCTTTTGGAGTTAGCTAAAGTTTACTTGTGAATTCAAATTTAAATCAATACCAAATGCTCACATGAAGTATTTTAAATCACTGAAATTTCTGTTCTCTGCTCTGTATTTTTTTCAGCTTTCTGGCTCCATATTAACTCCACCACTAGGGGTGAATCACAGCACTAGGGAACAATTTTAAAAGAAAAAAAGAACAGAAGGAGATTGGATGAACCCTGATATTAATTTATAAATATAATGCAGCTTAATATGATGACTTCCAGGCGTCTGTCTCTTCCTAATATTGGCTTCTGAACATTAGAAAGATCACAGTGAACCCTGTGACATTCTCAGTAGTTCAGCAGAACAGCAATCAGGCTTGCTGCACAGAGACCACAAAACCAGGTTTAGCCCAACAACCAGACTTCGTTAAGCAGTCTTGCATCGTCAGTCAAGAGATAAATAAAAAGGAACTTCATCCTTTCATGGGATTCAAAACACAAGGTACCTTATCCTTATATGACACCACAACTTCTGGAGCCATGAAGTGCACTCACCTCGTAGAGATTTCAGTGCCATGCTTCGGGAAGCCAAGCGCCCCATCAACCGGGATACAAGAAGCTGTAAATCCAAGCCCCAAGAAACGGCAACATCTGGTAGGCCATAAGCAGTGACGGAAAACTTGTAGCCCCACTCATTATTACTGCTGTCAGAGTGAAAGAGAAACTGCAGCCGTGGGCCAGCCTTAAAGGTCACTTTCTACAGAGCAACAAAACAGTCATTTTGCCAAATGTACATGACAGGAAGACGTTTCAGGGTAATGAATTCCCTTCAGCAATCGTGGTTTTTCAATATTATCTTTTCTCCATAACGGATCTGATTTCCCCACCATGCAAATGAGAAACCCCTAACAATAAGCCAGTAATATTTCTAATCAATAGCTTAATACGAAATTTTATAGTTGATTGAGCTTTTGAAGCTGGACCCATAAAACAATACAGAAGCAGTAGGTGTCATCAAAGAAAGGGAGTAGCTATGGGAAGCATGAAGCTCATCTCATGTTAAAAATTGTGAGGGCAGAGTATCAAAGAATAAATTTTGCCCATGCTAACAGTTAAACATGATTATTACTTTTAATTTTGACTGATTGCTCCTTTGGTAACTGGAACAGAAAGGGATTCTTTATTCATTTGCTCTTTTTATTTGAATCATTGCAGAATTTCTTCCCCACCTCCTGCCCACATCTTGGAGGGAGACTAAGCACACACATGCAGGAAAGCAGATGTATTTTTAAACAATAGGTTTTCCACAAGAATCGTAAGAATTTCCAAAGATTAGATATGTCATTGGGTTCAGAATTTTAAAGGTGCTCACCTTAGGCCACTTCTCAGTGCCAACCTTTGTATCGTAACGAGTTTTTGCACCCCTGGCATCAGTAAACTCCAGGTAATCATACCTGTGAAAATTGCATTTCATTACTTCCAAATTTACTTCTTAAATTCTGGGGGAAAATATTTCCTTCTGCATTTTCACAAGTGCTGCATCTCATAGTCCAAGTATCCCACCACATCTCTCAGAACTACAACTACATTGCTAAGGAATTTATTTCATGTCTCAGTGCAATAGTCCTGGCAAACACAGACTTGCTTTCCTGTAGAACTTTCCCAATCCTTCAGAACTGGTAACGGGTACTAATTTTAACATTTGTCATATGCCTTAAGGAAACAGTAACCTACTATGCTATGAAAGAAACAAACAAAACAAACAAAAAAGACAAAACAAGCAAACAAAAAAAGAGTTTTGTCTAAAGAAGGCAAAATAAATACCACATTGAGAAATTTCATGAATTGGAGTAGTCACTGCAACATTGCAAAACAGATCAAAGGAAGCAAAATTCATACAAACAGCATGTCTGCACATTTGCCAGGAGAGGTGCCTTTCAGCACAAGACTAAGTCATTCAAAATAACGTCTTGTATGGTAAGCAGGACAATGAAGAAACTGAGAGGGCACACTTGGGGTGAAAGAAGTATTCCTTGCACAGCGGAACATGATTTGCCCCTCTGCACATAGATACTGGAATCCTGCAAATAGATATTGATATCTAACACAGCACAAGATCAAGTTACCTCCTTTCAGTTTCACATTTTTCATCAAATTCCACCTCAAAGTAAGTTGCCCCATGACATAGGAAGACTGAGACCTCATGGCAATTATTTTCATAGTTATGAGGAGATTCCATTGTCCATGTTCGCAATACTACAGGCTGTTCTTGCTGCCAGCTTTCCATTTCCATCTGTATAATGAAAATACACTCTTGAGATACAAATGTAAAGCATTAAAAACAAACAAACAAAAAAACACCACACTAGATTTTTGTGTCTATACATTTAAGCTGCCAGATGTACATACAGGGTGGCATTTAAGAAGTTACAGCACTGACTTACACCTAGATCAGTCACAACAACATCTCTGATAATCAGGGTAGAGAAGCACTTCTAATGCAAGATTCATCTAGTCTACCAGGGGAGGAGACAGTCTCACCCCAGAAGTTCCTGTAAGTCTCCAATGACAACAAAAGTGTCTGGATGACTAACGCCGATTTAAACATCTACACTACAGACATACAAACTCTATTAGCATCACTACAAGCAATGAAGCTAAAATGCTGAGCATATGCTATTTTTAATTTATCTTCCTCTTTCATTCTCAGACTCCCTCCTCCTCCTATCCACCTTCTATTCTCATTCCAGTTGCATCTTCTGGTCACATTGCTCAACTTCCATATCCAAAGAGATATATTTCCAGTTCTTTACTCAATATATCACTGCACATCCCATTACTTGTAAAAGCTTTCCAGCTCCTTTCAAAATGCTCAGTAATAGAATCATCTGAGTTTCCTATGCCTTTCTTGCAATTTTCCTTTTGTTTCATTGTACTTACTAGTGCTTTATTGTGTTTTGCAATGCACTGCAAAATTTCATGGTACAATTAAATAGCATTTATGCACACACATTATTTAATAAGCATTAAAAATCACTTTTAGAATGCCCAGAAGAATTGACCAGAGTTCCAGTCAAGCAAAATACTCAAAAGCATTAATAATATTTGGAGGTAGTAGATGATCACAAAGAACAACCAGAACATGAAATACAGAATTCAGAACTGTCTGCCTATATCTTTAGTTACCTTATGAGGCTCACTACAAAGGTTTTTCAGTGGTTCTACCAGAGTGCTGAATCCCTGTAGCAGAGTACAATATGGAATGTCTAAAGTGCAAAAATCCAACAAGAAGATGACCTAGGGGAAAACACAGTTCTTGTTAAAACACACGTAGCCATAGCCATGCAACCTGGGTATAGTACAAAACACCAGTGTTCACTTACCAGCTGACGAGTTGCCATTGCAAAGACAGAGTTACTTATTTTTTCTACTATTGTTTTGCCACTATATTGGGATAAAAGTGACTGCAGAATCCTCCTCATATTCGACAGGAACTGGCCTACATCTAAAGAGAAACAAAATTCAACTTAATAGCCACCTTAAGGATGGTGGATAAACCTGGAGAGATTTGCTACCACAACCTGCTTTACTGAATGCTATTTAAAGTGCACGGTGACATGCAGAACAGGAAAGACAACAGGGAAGGCATCCGCTGCCCCAAAAAACTGACACTTGGGAGAAAGTTCAGAGACCTTTTCTGGGATATTTCTATTATGGAAACAACTCACACTCATCCACTAACTCAAAAAAAGAAGAATGACCAGAATTTAAATCAAACACTCCAAAAATGATGATAGAATCTGAGTAACCAGCCTCTCTTCAAAACTAAGAAAAATAACACTAATAAATATTAACTATAGCCTTACAACATTTTTAAAGGCAATACAGAGAAACAATGAACTTATTTATACAAAAATAACATAAATAAGAAGTGACTTTACATAAAATTCCAAGTATCACTTCTCTATTAAATACTTGGCCAAATTAACTATTCAATACTGTACTGCTGCATTAAGAAAAATAAACATAATTTTAAAAGATGCTGTTGTAGAACATCCCTTATAAGTGTCCAGCTTCCTAAGTAAGTTCCTTTCTTCTTGCTGTCACAAACATCTACGAAAAAACATACTACCACACCAGGAGCCTATCAAAATAAGGGACATATAAAAAAGACAAAACGTTCAAGTGATATTCTGTAATTGCATTTTTTTCTTTCAATGTAAAATCCCCAAGCTTACTGATATGTTTTCTGAATATTCTTCCAACTAAAAATTATCAGTACAGCTAAAATTCTAAGTTGCCTGATATGCCAGGCAACTGTTGGTGAACCTTTACTGTACTGCTATTACTTAAATCAGATTGTAAAGTCACATATTGTACCACATTTAAGTCTGTATTTGGTCCCAGCACTTACAGTTTTTAAGTATTTCTACAGCAAGATCCTTGGCTGAATTATCACTTCCCTTAAGTTGCAGGTAGCACCATGAAAGGAGGCTACCTTGAACAGACCAGAATAAGGAAGACAGGACTGTGCCACTTTCTTGCTGTGCAACATCCAGCATCATCATCTCACACTGAAAAAAAATAATGTAACAAAAGGATATTTTCTTCTGCTGCAGAATGACACATTGTGTAACTCAGTAAACTGTGACGGACATAATCAGCCCGCTCTTCCCACATAAAAGATTAAATGCAACTGACAAACTGTGTATAACATCATGAAACCATATAACTTCATGAGCCAAGTAATGTATTTTGTTTTGATAAATCACAATTTTAAGTAGGAACAGCTACATGTGAATCATTCGATGTTCTCAGCACATTTTTCTGCATATGTAAATGACCCTCCTCCATTTACACCTCCCTGAGAGGCATGACCAAATCTAACCTCTCAATATGGAATGACTACTTCTGTTTCCTAGTGTTAATAGGGTGCCATAGATTTTCTTATATGCTACAGGAAAAAAACAAACATAAAAGCCCCGCAAAACAGAAACAAAACACCTTATCCCATACATTACTTACCCTTCTGTTACAAAATATTAATGCTTAAAAGAAAAGATTTCAGTCGTTTGGAAGACCTAGACCTACAGTCCTTAGTAGATATTAATAGCTTCATCCAGAGGGACATTCTGGAAAACTAGTTTCTTTAAGCACACATCTAAGGCATGCAGCTTGTGTTTGAACACAGACAAAAATCACAGCAAAGAAGCAGGAAGAGGAACAGTATGAAGACACTTACCTCTCTTGCTGCCACTAGCAAAAGGGTTTCCATGACTGACAGCACTTCACTTATGTCAAAATCTGCAGAAACTCCCTTCTCTGGTAATAGTAAGAGTCCACCTGGATCTTGATCACTACAAAACAAAGACCTTCTTACTAACCAAAACCAAGTAGCATAGTTCCAAAATACAAATGTAGCTATCCTTGTGACAAGGATAAACCTGTAGAGAACCTACTGAATCATTACTATTAAAAGCGACTGGGTTCTGATGAATCCAAACTGATTAAAGCAATGCCAACCATCATGAGGGACAAACAATCCAAAGAGCCACTTAAAAACTTGAAAGACAGCCTAGTAAAAGCCTTTGAGTAGCATACTGTGATTTCAGCACCAATGGTAATCCTTGAATATTTTATATAGCTATTCCGTTAATAAATATCCTAACTGGCAGTATTCTCTAAAGCAAAGTCAGTTGATTATTATGAAGAACTGTTATCCAACGGAATTATATTTATAAAAAAGATTAAAGAGGAATTTATTAAGAGAGGAGGGGTATCAGACAAGTATTTTCAGTTTCAAACCCCCTTACCTGAAATGGGTACACAAGGATCTGAAGGCAAGATGTACAGATTGCTTATGTTCTTGCTCTGTGATGTTTTTCTAGAAAATGAAAAAGATTTATTTTTATGATATGTTCTGTTTCCTTCCTCTATGAGAAAGAATTATAATTTCTGAGCTTTACTATTCGTTTTTGGTAACAAAAAGGCAAGTATAGCTTTTCTTTCTTTAGATAAGCTACAGGGGCAGGGGGATGGTAAAAAGAGACAAAGAACACGTTACTTGAATCAGACAAAGCATACATTATTTGACAACAAGAACTCAGATTTGGTGTTTTCTGCATAAAGAAAGCAGGTACTAAACAATCAATTTCTCACTTAATGGTTTACCATCATGGTGAAAAGCTGGTTTCGCCTGGTCTGTCTGTCTGGGAAGAAGATTGCTGCTCCACTGAGTAAGGTGTTCTTAACTTCCTGTTTTAGCATTTTCACTGGCATGAGGTTACTGTCCCCCATATCCACTACTGCTCATACAAAAAGAAAACAAAATGGTAAGTTCAAATCAATACTTAATACGTTAGAGGTACAACTGAATTAAATGCATAATTGTCACAACTTCAAGTCTTTGCAGTCCCATATTATACACCAAAAAATGGGGGAAAACATTTTGACTTTTAGCAAGAAAGATTTCTCTGAGGATATATTTATTCAGTGAATAAATTAATTCAAGGAACATTAAGGCCTGACAACTATCAAAGCTAATAAACCTTTCAAGATGTGACAGATTCTGTATAAATTTTTATCTCTAGCTTACTTTTCAGGAGACTGTCAGCTAATTAACAAAAAAAATATATATATACTTCAATAAAGAGGGTAAAATCCTATTTCCAGCCAAATCTAATGTGTAATTGCCATTCTCTTCACTGGCTCCAGATTCTTTCATGTTTGTGTACACATTACAGGCTCCTCCTAAGATCATTTTTATATACGTGAAATATCTGAATTGAATGAACTTCATTCAGTTAAAGGATCACATTCCCTGCTGGTTTGAGCAGGTGACAGGTTCAAAAGAAGTTTCCTACTGCAGCTGCTTCCAGGCCATAAGTTGTCAGAAAGCCTATAAAACTGTTTCACAGGCCAAGAGAAGTTTTATTGTGATAGACTAATTAGTACACACTGACCTGAAAAAGAAACAAAGGAATGAGTAACTGGCTTAGTCTTTAGAAATAAATGCATTTTCCCAAATTCTAACTACTGTAACATACTTGTAAGCCAGAACAGCAACAATTGTTAATACATTCAGTATACATTACCTTCACACAGATGTCTGTAAAGCTCTTCAGCAGCTTCTGTGTGACCAGGTGTTTTGTTCTGAGAAGTTTCCTGAGGTTTAGCAATTTTATTGTCTCCAGTAAGTACAGAGAAGCAGCTCTGGAGTAGCTGCAACAGCAATGTTTGAGCAAAGATGCATTCTTCCCTCGGGCTGTAAGAACAGAGAAAACAAACAGAAGCAAAAACTAGAAAGGAGAAGCTCTTTTATAGCAAATAAATAATGCTATGAGATTTACTATCTCAGATAGATAAAAAAAAAATGCTGACAGCATAGCCAAAAAAAAAGTGTTGCTAACAGCTAAATCTACACCTCAAGCTTCTCTACAACATTATAGTTAAATACCCATATGGCAGAAGAAGGAAAATGTTATTTATGTAAGTGATGCACTTTAGGAAAAAAAAACCTGCTGCAACACAACTAAGCATACTTTACTTACACATGCACACACAGATTAGTGCTTCACCACACAGTAAAGATGCAACTTACTTTTGTTGAAGTTTATTGTAAAAATTCCAGAACAGCTGCAGATCAAGGCCTGTGAAATCTAAAAATGACTTGTATTTTAATCCACTCTCCTTCTGATGAACCTTAAAAAAGACAAAGAAAATGCAGGATAGGAAAGTTAAATCTGAACAAAACAAATTTACAAAAAATAGTTATCTGAGCACTGGATTTAAAGCAGCCTAGCTTGCTATAAATTTGCATCTAACATGAGTTCCAGTGTAGTTCTCTCACCATCATAAATATTCTGGTGATTTTGGCTGAAATCTTCCCCTTCACAGAGCTACTAACAGGGACTCTGTCTCCTCCTTCCAGATACACAGACACAGACACAGATTTCTAGATTGGAAGAGACCTCAAGATCATCGAGTCCAACCTCCGACCTAACACTAAGTACTCCACTAAACCATATCGCTAAGCTCTACATCTAAACGTCTTTTAAAGACCTCCAGGGATGGTGACTCCACCACCCCCCTGGGCAGCCCGTTCCAATGCTTAATAACCCTTTCGGTAAAGAAGTACTTCCTAACATCCAACCTAAAACTCCCCTGTCGCAACTTTCGCCCATTCCCCCTCGTCCTGTCACCAGGCACGTGGGAGAACAGACCAACCCCACCCCCACCTCTCTACAGCCTCCTTTAAGGTAACTGTAGAGAGCGATAAGGTCGCCCCTGAGCCTCCTCTTCTCCAGGCTGAACAAGCCCAGCTCCCTCAGCCGCTCCTCGTAAGACTTGTTCTCCAGACCCCTCACCAGCTTGGTCGCCCTTCTCTGGACTCGCTCGAGCACGTCCATGTCCTTCCTGTAGCGAGGGGCCCAAAACTGAACACAGTACTCAAGGTGCGGCCTCACCAGAGCCGAGTACAGGGGGACAATCACTTCCCTAGACCTGCTGGCCACACTGCTTCTTATACAGGCCAGGATGCTGTTGGCCTTCTTGGCCACCTGAGCACACGGCTGGCTCATATTCAGCCGACTATCAACCAATACTCCCAGGTCCTTCTCGGCCAGGCAGCTTTCCAGCTACTCATCTCCCAGCCTGTAGCTCTGCTTAGGGTTGTTGCGCCCCAGGTGCAGGACCCGGCACTTGGCCTTGTTGAACTTCATACAGTTGACCTCAGCCCATCGCTCCAGCCTATCCAGATCCTCCTGCAGAGCCTTCCTGCCCTCGAGCAGATCGACACACGCACTTAGCTTGGTGTCATCTGCAAACTTACTGAGGGTGCACTGGACGCCCTCATCCAGATCATTGATAAAGATATTAAAGAGGACCGGCCCCAGTACCGAGCCCTGGGGGACACCACTAGTGACAAGCCTCCAACCAGATTTGACTCCATTCACCACAACTCTCTGGGCCCGGCTATCCAGCCAGTTTCTAACCCAGCGAAGCGTACGCCAGTCCAAGCCCCGAGCAGCCAGTTTCTTGAGGAGAATGTTGTGGGGAACGGTGTCAAAAGCCTTACTGAGGTCAGGGTAAACCACATCCACAGCCTTTCCCTCATCCACCAAGCGCGTCACTTTGTCATAGAAGGAGATCAGGTTCGTCAAGCAGGACCTGCCTTTCATAAACCCATGCTGACTGGGCCTGATCGCCTGCTTGCCCTGCAAGTGCCGCGTGATGACACTCAAGATAATCTGCTCCATGAGCTTTCCTGGCACTGAGGTCAAACTGACAGGCCTATAGTTCCCCGGGTCTGCCCTCCGGCCCTTCTTATAGATGGGCGTCACATTGGCTAGCCGCCAGTCAACTGGGACCTCCCCCGATAGCCAGGACTGCCGATAAATGATGGAAAGCGGCTCGGCCAGCTCCTCTGCCAGTTCTTTCAGTACCCTCGGGTGCATCCCATCCGGCCCCATCGACTTGCGCACATCCAAGCTCCGTAGCAGGTCGCCAACCATTTCCTCATGAATAGCGAAGGCCACATCCTGCTCCCCATCCCCTTCCACCAGCTCAGGGCACTGGGTATCCAGAGAACAACCGGTATTGCTGCTAAAGACTGAGGCAAAGGCGGCATTAAGCACCTCAGCCTTTTCCTCATCCTTAGTAACTAGGTTTCCCCTCGCATCCAGTAAAGGATGGAGATTCTCCTTAGTCCTCTGTTTCGCGTTGATATATTTGTAAAAGGATTTTTTGTCTTTAACGGCAGTAGCCAGGTTGAGCTCCAGATGAGCTTTGGCCTTTCTAATTTTCTCCCTGCACAGCCTCGCTACATCCTTGTAGTCCTCCTCAGTGGCCCGCCCTTTTTTCCAAAGATTATAAACCCTCTTTTTTCTGCTAAGCACAAGCCGCAACTCTCTGTTGAGCCAGGCTGGTCTTCTTCCACGCCGGCTCGTCTTTGGGCACGTGGGGACGGACCGCTCCTGTGCCGTTAAGATTTCCTTCTTGAGGAGCGCCCAGCCTTCCTGGACTCCTCTGCCCTTCAGAACCGCCTCCCAAGGGACTCGGCCAACCAGCGTCCTGAGCAGCTCAAAGTCAGCCCTCCGGAAGTCCAATACAGCAGTTTTACTGGTCCCCTTCCTGGCCTCGCCAAGAATAGAGAACTCTACCATTTCGTGGTCACTCTGCCCAAGACAGCTTCCGACCACCACATCTCCCACCAGTCCTTCTCTGTTTGTGAAGAGAAGGTCTAGCGGGGCACCACCCCTGGTAGGTTCACTGACCAGCTGCGTCAGGAAGCTATCTCCCACGCTCTCCAGAAACCTCCTAGACTGCTTTCTCTGTGCCGTGTTTCCAGGATATGTCCGGGAAGTTGAAGTCCCCCACGAGGACAAGCGCCGACGATTTTGCAACTTCTGTCAGTTGCCTATAAAACTCCTCATCCGTCTCCTCATCCTGGTTCGGCGGTCTATAACAGACCCCGACCAGGATGCTAGCCTTGCCGGCCTTCCCGCGGATCCTAACCCACAGGGATTCAACCTTATCATTCCCAGCCTGGAGTTCCACAACATCAAAAGATTCTCTAATGTAGAGAGCCACGCCACCACCCCCTCTGTGCTGCCTGTCCCTTCTGAAGAGCCGATAGCCAGGCATTGCAGCACTCCAGTCGTGGGAGCGGTCCCACCACATCTCTGTGATGGCAACCAAGTCGTAGCCTGCCTGCTGCATGATGGCTTCCAGCTCCTCCTGTTTGTTACCCATGCTGCGTGCATTAGTGTAGATGCACTTCAGCTGGGCCATCGCCTTCTTCCCCAGCCTAGCCATTGTTTCCCCCGGCACAGCTCCAACAAGCGTTGTTTGAGCCCCGTCCCCCTTCTTACCTAGTTTAAAGCGCTCTCTATGAGCGCCGCCAGCTCCTGGCCTAGGATCCGTTTTCCCCTTGGAGATAGGGACCCGTCTGGGGCCATCAGGCCAGGTGCCGAGTAAAGCTCCCCATGGTGAAAAAACCCAAAATTTCTGTGCTGGCACCAGCCTCTGAGCCACCTATTAACCATGTGAGCTTTCCGTGTCCTCTCCGTGCCTCTCCCTTCCCCCGTAGGGATAGACGAAAACACCACCTGCACTCCCGCTCCCTCCACCAATCGTCCCAGCCCCCTATAGTCCTGTTTGATAGCCTTGAGGCTTCTCTTTTCAACATCATCACTGCCTCCTCCTGTCTCTGTCTCCTCCTTCCAGATGTCTAGCACAACATCCCCATCCTGCGCCACCCCATCAAGAGTCTTTACAACCCCTACCTCTTCTAATTTGACTAAAATTAAGTAATAGACAAAATGAGACTGCCCACAACTCAGAATCTAAGTTGAAAAGCCACTGAATCATGTACGGTATGAACAAAAACATGATTTTGACATGTATCCTTGAAGTAGGGTACATCAATGCTGACATAAATCAGTGCATACCAGCACTGATACACCTCTTAACTATATACATCTCACCTTGGACACTGACGTTATCTGAAAGAAAGAGAACGTGTTTTAATCTATGCAACCTGCCTAGCTACCTCTCTACATATGGGGGTTTGAACTAGATGATCTTTGAGTCCCTTCCAACCCAAGCCATTCTGTGACTCTATACCTTTCCTACACTTGCTTCAGAAACAGTTACACTAATAGACAGTGCAGTGTCCTTCTCTTGCATCTATTTCACCCAGCACTGCTATTTCAGCATTGATGCCGAAAAATAGTTAACTCTCTCCAGAATCCAAAGTGAGCATATTGCCAATCAACTTCAGCAACCATAACAGAATGCCTTTTTCCAGGGAGCATTTTTTTTTCCACAGCATAGTTCTAATAATTATTACTACTCACTAGTAAGACTGTGCTTCATCCACTTACAGTTACTGTCAGCATAGCCTTATTACTTTTAGCATGGAAAATACAGGCTTAAACAAAACAGAAGTAAAAATACCAGGTCTTGTGCAAGCTGCTGAATGAAATGAAGCGTCTTCAGGAGAAGAGTTGTGCCACACACTGTATCATCATCAGTTTTCCTGCACTGCAAGCAGTTCATGCTCCTGTTGGGCTCCTCTCGCACAGGCCGAAGATACCCGAGAACATTCAGGCCCTGAACTCCGAGCCTTTCTGCTGTGTCTTGTCTTGTGCAGAGGAACTTTATCATTAAGTACTAAAAGAACATAAAACACAGCACAAGAGTGGGTTTTAAAAGTTACTCTAAACTTGGCTTTTACAAGACATGAGAGCACATGTATGAGGAGACTGCAGGTTAGGGAGAGAGACAAGCCTTATGCCTTGTTCCCTGCCAACCACCCCCAGAAGCTTAAAATAATGAGCTCAAGATTCAGGCTAAGCTTGGACTCTCAAAAAGTCACAGTACTGGTTCTGTGACCTCTGCATGTATCTGCAAAGTTAGTTAATTATCAGTTCCATTCATTCTGTATACTCTGTTTCTTAGCTCTATAATTACAGCATTTTTGCAGGTAGAAAAAATTATTATCTGCATTTAAAAGCAAGCAGAGCATCAGCATGTAATATCTAAAACAGTTTTATTCAATCTGTCCACATTAAGATACGAAACGTAAAGCTGAAAGGAAGAGCAAGTGTTGTCATCCAAAGGTATTTACTAACCCCACTCACTCAAGGGGTTAATGGTTACACAGACAACAGCTGAATGCTTTAACAAGCAATGATGGTTTCAGAAAGGTCCCACAACCACTTCTGCTAATTTTCAGAGTCCAAAAAAGTTCAGGGGAACTATTCAACAGCTTATGCCAGAAACAAGATAAATGCAACTGAAAATCAAAGCTTCCTACTTAAACAATATAAAACGAAACCCATTTTCTGCCACTCTCAAAACAGGAAAGTCCCACATTCCTCAAGGTATTTGATCTAACTCACTGAACTGCTTATTAATTATTTGTCCCTTAAAACAAGGGTTGAAGAATCTGCCTCTAGAAGAATAAAATCTGTAACTATGCAGTTAAGATACTATATATTTCAACTAGATATCTAGTTAACTAAATGTGTATCTATCTATATAAATATCAAAGTCATATATATATTTGAAATATAAAAACAGAATATAAAATAAAGATACTAGAATAAAGCAAGAACCACATCATCCTTAGAAATATTCACTCATAAAACCACTAATCTGTGCATAATCACATAATTTTGCATTAACTCTAAACCTGAAGAACCATTTAACTGCAACAATATATGTGTACATGCAGAGGAAAAGAACATAACACAGAGAACAAAAGTCAAATCATCCTTTCAGCAAGAAGCCAATTGATTCCCACCCAGAAGAGTTCTGCTTGCACAAAAAAGTTATGTTTATTTCAATTGGCATAACAACAAAGCGCAGTGATGAGCCTCTGCTCACTGTGACTGGGCTAATGGATTTTCATAATTTCTTACCTGGGAAACTCTGCATTGTTGCATTTTGACATCCACTTCATCCCACTCTTCTTCCACTTCAAACCAGCCAATAGGATCATCATCTCCCAAATCATCACACGAACAGCTGCTTCTATGTATAGAAGAACATAAACTTTGTAAAGAAAAGAAACTGCTGCAAAGCTGAATATGCTACCAAAATATTTTTAACACATTATGGTTGTAAAGATGACAGAGAAGGAAGAGAAACTTTCGCATACCTTATATATGCTACAGTTTGTGTATTACAATGAACAAAGTCTTCATAGTCATGGTCCCTAACCTCCCCTCACTCCTAAGCGACAATTCTGAGAAAGTAACTTAATAAAACTAATTAAAATACGTCTTCCTATAAATGGTTTGTTATCAGAGATCTGCACTGTAAGTAGAATGTTTGTTTTGTTACATGTTTTTCTGAACAGGTTTTTAAATCAAGAGGTTGAAATCAACACCTATGTATATATTTCCTCAAACACATCAAACCAAGGCTCATTAAAATCAAACAGGTAACCGTTAAATGACACATGCATCATTTTTAAGTCATTTGGAGCAATTCTCAGTAGCTCAAGTGCCACTGCAAAACGACCTAATATAGCATTTATATTCCCTTCATTAGGAAAAGTGCCCCTTTACCTGTTTTTTAAAAATTGTTTGAATTCCTGTAGCTTCCATTTGTCATAGCTTTCAAATCTTTTGAAGTGTTCCTCTGCATGGAACTTTTCTGAAGCACTATTGTAAGCAAACACCAGCCCACACTGGGCTCCAATGGCACCTCTTCGAACCTAAAAGAACAAATACAGAGAAACATACATAAAAACTGACAATAAAAGAAGGTGTTGTTTTCACAGAAAAAAAAGAAAGTTACAGTAAGTAACTAAGTACTAACAAAACTGATCTCTGGAATAACACCTTTTAACCTAAAGAAGGAAATGAAACACAGTTTGGAGAAGTGTTATGGAAGCTTTTGTAATCCATTGGATCGTGTGCATGGTTAATGTTTGCTACAGTTATTACTCTGCTAATACCCTAACAATAACTATACTTCCAAATATTAATTCTCATTCTAATTTTTGTATACTTAAAAATGAAAAAAAAAATTGTATCCCAGTATCCCTGCACTGCTTTGCAACAGTTTAGTTGCCTCTATGGCTCCAGTTAGAATTTACTTGCCAGAATTCCATTCTTATTTGATTCCCTTGGACATTGAAATACGCATTCTTGTTCCAGGAATTCAATTATTTCTTTGCCTTAAATAAATAAATTCAGCTGCAGAAATCTCACTGAAGATTTCTCCTGGCCACAAGATTTAATCACAAGATCTTGTTTTCAAACCAGATAAAATTGCACTGAGTGTTCAAATTACACTGATGTCTCTGAAAAGAATTTGAGAAACCCTCCGTTTAATCTGAACTCACATACTATATCTTGAAACTCTGCGATTCAGAGTTGAAAAATTACTTTAAATACTAGGTATATGACCTTACAAATAAATTAATACTCTACACCTTAATAACTTGAGTATAGTACAAGACAGACAAAAGCAAGAAAATAAATGTCTTGACTCCATGCAATTTTAGATCTCCATTTCCTTCAGATCCCTGTGATTTACACAAAAGTAAAACCCCAAAATACCACTGTTTCATGATGAATTTAAAATTTAGTTGATACAAAAGAAAAAAAAAAAATCAGACTCAACTCTACCATTAGGGAAAAGAGAAAAGAGAGAGCCTTCCCCTTGAAAAACATAAAGAAACTACATACCTTTATTCTAATTTGTGTCACTTGAAATGAAGATTCATTGCCAGTAGAAAGAATGATACTTGCTCTGGTCTTCCCGGTTTCAGTAAGGAAACCTAAAGCAGCAGTGGAAACAGAATGAGGCTGGAGGGACTGCTAGGGCAAAACATTTGAAAGAGAACACCAAGATGGTGGACTAATAGGGGGGAAACAAGAACAAGATGTGTTCCTAGTGAAATGCTGTAGCTCATTAGGACACGTTTCTAAATAAGAGAGTAAAAGACAACTAAAAAAATGTATCATGTTAGTATACACTCCCACAGAGTATACATAGGTCTCTCCAGCAGTGTATCTCTTGGGATAGCAGTATTTGCAGCAATTTTCTGAGTGTTACCCATTAAAGGTTATTAGTAACACCCAAATATGACTTTAGCTTGTGGTTCTGCTCACTGATACAACTCACTGTTCTTCAAACTGATCTACAAAACACCAGAAACAATCCACAAAATAACTAAAAAAATAAATAATATGCACAAGTATACAAAGGGGTAAAATAAGTATTTAGAACATGCCTGATTTTCTGTCACAATAGCTTTCATTTATAAGTAGCACTGCACAAGACGGTATACAGGGTTTTTCTTTCAGAAAGGTTATGTGGCATTTCAGTTAAAAAGGAGGTCAAGAAACACAACTCTCTTTCTTTAGGTTGTGTCCAGTACATAAAAACATTCTATTAACAAAAACAGGCCTTAGCGAAGAATTAATAGGTATGCGCAGTCAGTAAAAATCTCAGTGATTTCCACCATAGCTCTCCATCAATATTTGGGAAACCATCAGTGAATGATTCATGACTTCAAGCCACAAAATGTGCTATAGTGTAATTTTGTATGTGACAGTTTATTGCTTACTTTCACACAAAGTATCAATAATTCTCCCCCAGATCATATCCTTTTGTTGTTTTGACAATAAACTGGTTCCTGAAAGATTCACCTTGTTGTAAAACAGAATTTGCACATAGTTTTTTGTTTGTTTGCTTTTACAGATCTTCCACATCATAAAACTATTGAGTATTGCCAAATATATATGCAATAGCTCCGCAGCCTTGTTAATAGCCTTTGTGTATGGTTGAATGTTCTGGATTTTAAGTCCAGGCTCTTACCATCCCCAGTCCACGGCTCTACAAGGAGGTTTTCAGGCCCTGATTTATCTTCTTTTCCCTTTACATCACATGCTTGCAAAGTTAGTCGTAATGGTTTTCCTAAACAAGAAGAACAAGGCTTCTCAAATTCATAAAATATACAGCTTATTTGCCTGATTTAAGTTCTTCATACAAAGAGCGACTGCAAATATTGCAATACTATGAGCTTTTTACCACTGTCAGATAGAAAAAGGAGAAAGAAACAGCAGTATAAGAAGTCATGTTAGATTACCATAGCTAGAGCCTTAGATATGTACAGAAGGAGAATGAACAACTGACTGGTCCTTCAGCTGTGTGGAATTCACTATATATGATACACCACTCTTGCCTTGCAAAAAGCAGCAGCTACTACAGGGAAAACAAAGTGATTTTCAAAAATTTTGAAAGCAAATACTGATACCATAATTATAAAATAATTAGTGTACTCTTAGGCACAAGCCAAAAAGTCCTGACAAAAGGTACTAAAAGGCAAACAAAGGGGAAGATTCTTCATGAGATACGAATGATAATCTCAGGAACTGATACCTGAAAATACAGATTTATCAAACAAGCACAGTCTATACAGCAAAATCTTGCTGCCTTATGCCAGAGCATGTATGGCTCTACAGTTATGACAAATACTCAGATTAATTTATAAAAGCAAGAATAAAAGAACTGTAAATAGATGTTAATGGCATTATATTTAAAATATTTTAAATTTGTGTATGTCCATGTATCTGCAAGAGAGACCATTTACTGAGGCTAAACATACAAAAAATTAAGTATGTTACTGGAAGAATAAAAGGAAAATGGCATCTGATGTTTTAATACTATAGAAACACTACCACCGTCTTGATAAAGGGCCCACTGCCTACAAAGTTCATGTCTTCTCCCTCAAGATCATGCCACCTGGTTCAATTCACGAATCACAGAAAGCTTATCTAATCACAAACTCCTAGGGCAGTTCAGTTGCACTAGCTCTATCTTCTCAGTAACAGTCATTAACTTGTACGTCTTATATCATTTTAAACCCCAGCAAAACAACAAGTAAAACAACTGTGAAAGCTGTCTATTGTCTTACATACATACAGAAAAAAAAACAACAATTATTCGTTTACCGTATTTATACAGCAGGTTCTGTCTAACCGTTGCCATAGAAGCGATAAGCGATGAAGCCTTGTATGGAGTGTCCAGATGATCAGTGATTGTACAAAGGGAACTTATCACTTTAGCAACACTCCCCCTGGCTAAGGCAAAGGCCAAGAGTGTAAGTTCAACCTCTGGAGTAGTACAACAACTGGGGAGAGGAAAGAAAAGAGGGGCAGGGGAACAAAAAAAAACAATATGAAAAGAAAACTCAGGACAAGTGCATTAAGTACAATTTTAATATGGGATATCTGTTTCTTCTGTGGTAACCTAATTGGTGAAGTCTTTAAACCACCAAATTATCAAACCTAGTAGCTGCGTGGCTTGTTGCAGTTGCTATAATAAATATCGGGTATTTTAGAGAGAGTTCTGCAGAGGAATAAAACATCCTGTTCTGTGCAGATCCAGTTCCCAGCAGGGAACCTATGACCTGAATTTGGCCATCTGGATGCTCCAACATTTCCCAGACAACATCATGACTAGCAAACACAGCCTAAACTGCCTGCACCAATGGACACTAGGTTCTTGGACTGTGCTTTGCAACACTCTGTGAAAGAGTGGTTTCTTGAAACAGCGGTGACACAGTAACACTTGCAAAATGTTCATTCCCTTTAGTATTAGCAGCCAGGCTCTGAGGACTATTTTTTTTCTTAAAAAAAAAAACAAAAAACAACAACAACAACAAAAAACCACAGCTATCCCAGCTCAGTTTTCTTTTTCATATTATCAGTAGTCCCAGCTGGGCCTGCTAACCGTTGCCTTCGGTGCTCCATCACAATACAGCACCACGCAATCAAAACTAGTCTTTGACCTTTGAAATTACTGGGAGTTGAAATTTCTTTTCCTTGATCAAAGCTCCTCTAGCCCCATTTAAGCCACTGGACACCATCTTAATATTAAATTACATTAGCACACAACATTTCAAACCAAATACAGCGGAGCAGACACTGCTTTTAAATGAAGACAACTAACGTTCACACAGAAAACCTAAGGTACCTGTTTCTTAAGGCCTTTAAAGTTTTCAAGATTGTAAAATAAAGAGCAGGTAAGTAACAAACAAGATACATTTGCTATACAAATTCTTCTAAAGCCTTTTCCACTGTATCAAAATACATTAACACAATCTCACCTTGTTATTCTTATAAGGAAGCTGTCTACTTCTTGCAAAACATTTGGAGATAAGAAGCTTGAAAAATCTGTAGAGCCTGGCGTTAGTGACAGAGGTGGCATGTGTTGCAGTGCTTTCCTGGAAAAAAGGATGGAATGTAACTTCAATCAAAGAAAATAGACTTCTATAATTACACATTTAAATCTTTACACTTTTTACAAGTAGGTCTCTACAAATAGCTGCTGAATGAAGAAAATCTATTTACACAGATAATCTTCTCAAAAGTTAAAAACAATATTGTGTTGTAGGTAGGGAAACTTCAGTGATTGTTAGGTAGTCTTGAATCTCAGTCTCAATCTCACATTTAATGAGAAATAAATCAAGGTGTTTTGAATTAAATCTATGACAGAATTAGAAATAACTTAATGTCTAAACACTACCTTATTTTAAATAGTTCCAGAATTGAGCAAGAGCCCATTAACAAGGGGAAAATTGATTTTAAATTCTTTCAGACCAATCTCAACATGATTTTTTGTTTGATTTCCTAAGGTAATGTAATAACCCCTGGAAATAGGAAATAGGAATTCTAATTGGTTACATCAAAGACATTCTATCCAACAACAAAGTTTGGTTTGGGACTTCATAACTCCAAACACTGAATTTGTAATTCCTGAGTGTTTATATTTTTGTCAAGATTTCTCTTTTAAAACTGTTTTTAGGCCTTATTAGAAACATAAGAAGAATTCTGAGCTAACAAATACCTACACTGTAGCAAAACTGAAGGCCCTCAGTTTCAATAAAGCTAAACTATGTAGGAACTATGAACTATAGTAAAGTAGCTATGAACATTCCTCGAGCAGACATGAACACATATGAAGTCACCTAAACGCTAAAGAGTTTGAATAGATGACAGAAATTAAAGATAGCAGTAATGGACTTCAGCCTACAGTATTCATTAGGTAATGACAGTGGTGTTCTTAAAGGCAGTGGTATCACGCTAACTAAGCTCTATAAAAGTCAACGTGGGTGTGTAGCGATGTTATTAGGATTCCAATCCTTCAAGTCATCAGGCTGAACTGTTTGGCAGTCAAACAAGGAAACGTTACAGAGAAAACAGCCAATCACCACAAGCAAGCATCTGCAGAGATATTGCATACACACCACCGTATTCCCATGTAATGAATGACAAGGCATTACACAAGCAAAAAATGGTGAAAAATAAGCTAAATTAAGCTCCATTCGTAAGTGGAAGTTGTTCAATATTTATAATCAATGAAATTTACGAAGAAATTACGAAGAAAGCTATTTAATTCTAGGCTTCTTGAAAACATAAGGAGTCAAAGCCATTCAATCATGGCTTAACAACTAGATTGGTTAAAATAGATATGAGAATTATACTTGTTCTGGTATGTGAAGGTAAAATATAAAAATTTAAACAATGTGGTAGCTAAAAAGACATTTAAATACCTTAATAGAGGGAGTGGAAACCAGTTACACAAGGTAGATTAGTTTACAAAAGCTGGAAGTAGTGAAAAAAAATCCGACTATGAAGTTTGGTACTTACTGAGTATTTTGTAAGATAGTGTGAACAAATGCTGGATTTGTTTCCATGGAAGCTGTTACCAGAGAGGTCAGCAGAGACCAGTACCAGATAGCCGAAGCATCACAGACTGAGACGCCCACCTTCTTAACTCTTTGATAACCAATCGCCCTGAGTCCATGGATTCTAGTGTCGCATCCATCACTAAGGCAACGCTTGATGTTTATCTGTACATCTGTCAAAACAGAAAGCAGATTTTTTTCCATTGCTTCTGTTGCATTAGATATAGAAGAATCCAGATATTTAAAACCACAAATACTGCAAAATCTCAGAGAAAAATAGCAGCAGACATACAAGAGTACTCCCACATATGGGCAACTAGCACTTGCATGCTTCTTAACCATGCACGCTATGATTTGGAAAATTCAGCCTTTGAAATTGCTTATGTGATCCATTATATATTATACTGCTACAGATTAGGAAAAAAGTAGTAAAAGAACCTCAAAGTGGAAAATTATTGCAGATTATTTCACCACTACTAATCATACCTTTTTACCTACATACATAGGAAGTGTCTTGGGTCAGGAGGGGATGGGAAAGGTAAGGAAAGAGTAAAGCCTAAATGCAAATGATTAAATTACATTAAAATGTTCACATAATTTTTTGACCATTTTGCAAAGATAACATTCTCTTAGTTACTTGTGACGAAAAACATCCTTGTTGCCTGCTTCTGTGCCCCTCAAAGTCTGCCTTTGGGAAAAGTATCTATTTGAGCTGAAGGGACAAAGTTTCTAAAGCTTCAGAAACATCTTAGGAAGGAGCAGCTTTCCTCTGATTAATTACAATATAGCCATCACAGATCTACCAGACTTAAAAATAACACTACTTAGAAACTCTTAGCATATAAACTGTTTTACAAGAACCGCCTAACCAACTCTTCAGACTTTTGCTACAAAAAATAGCCTCCCAGATACATTTTTTTGCTAGATACTATTATCTAACATGCTTTCACTCTTCAATCAAAGATATTTTAACACTGCACGATGCTTTCAAAGTGAGAGGCTGAAAACGTGTTTTAATCATTTTAGCTCTTCAACCCTTCACCTGAGTTACAGACAACACGATAAAGGCTCAGAAGACTCTCTTACAGGCTAGAAATTAAGCTACAGTTAAAACAATTTCTCTGACTCAAGGGGAAGGCCAAGAGTTTCTGCTCGAATGATCGACATTTCAACACATCATTCTGTAACCTAGCCAAACTTTCACCTTCAAAAAAGCAATGAAACAATACACCAATGGTATCTTTATTGACTCACACATCTGACTAATGTTAGCGTTTTCCAACAGTGTTACGTAGCCAGTGATATTGCTTGGAATGTGAACATCTCGGACCTCCTGGAGACTGCTGGCATTCCTTCCCACTGCCACTGTAACTTGCTGTGGCATGTAGCTCTGGTCATTAGCTGCCACTGCAATGGACAGATGTCTCAAAACAACATCTGGTTTCATCTTTAAACTGCAAAGCAAAGAAAAAACATTTTTTGAAAAAGATAAATCAAGCGCTTCATTTTTAGCTGAGCCTCACACAGTTTCCACATTTGCAAACATAAATAAATCCACTGGAAGTTATCTAATGCTTCATAGGCATTACGAACCCTGTACCATGGTATACGTGTTAGAAAACTTGTAGTTGGCTTAAAAGACCATCACCTCTGATAGACAGACCGTATAACTTTCTGTTGTTCAGCTTTTCAACTGAGAATTCATTCCTCAGGAATAAAAGTGTAGTGTTAATAATGGACAAAAATTATTTTTTTGGTCTAAAACAAACAAACTGCCCCTGACCACCAAGTTCCTAGATCTACTACCAAACAACCACTAAACATTTCTGTTTGAAGGAGCAGTAACTGTCTAGCTGGTGTCAAAGCACTTCCATTCAAGCACTAAACACAGTAATATGGGTTGGAAAGTTTAGCTAAACAACCATGTGCATCAGCATGGAAGATGCACGGCCTTTAAAGGCTTCATTAGGCCTTTAAACTTTATGCAGAAATCCACGACATGTTTTCAGATAGATTCATCTGTCACTCAGTAATTCTCAGATTTTTTCCAGTTACATCACACTCGCTGTGAGACCTACAAAACTCGGCTGGACATTGCTGTGACACTCACCGTATCCAGTGCGAGCGAGCACTCCCATCTGACTGCCAGAAGGACGTTGTTTCTCCGTTTGTCATCTTGTCAATATCAGCAGAATTGGATGAGGTTTCTATGTGAGTATAGCACTTTGTGACAGACTTCAGTTTGTCCAGCTCCTGATTGCCATTCAAGTCACTGGGGTATTCTGAAAAAAATTTAAAAAAAATTAAAAAAGCACTCCTAACATTCTTCTTTTCCTTGTTTTCAAGAATCATTATACTTTTATTATAATCTCATATGAATTGACTTGGTGGTATAGAACAGAGCTCCTGGGGAAGAGTTTCTGACAGAAAAAGAAAGACAGAAAAGTTTTACTTCAGATGAAATCACAACAGTCCTACTTTACCACTTGCAGTATGAAAATACTGACTTTACCTCTAGTTCAATAGCCTTTATCTCCTCATTTCCTTCCTGATTTCATCAGCACTTTATTATTTTTATGCCAAAATCCAAAAAGATGAGGAAAAAGTAACTTATGATGGAGAAAACCTTAATCCAGCTATTCTAGGGAAAGGACAAAGCAGACTGTTTCCCCAAATAACTTGATCTGTTTCAAGAAAAGCGCAGAGATCTGAAAATATCATGAAATCAAGCTTCAAGAGGAAGAAAACGATCTCTTCCTCTAGGGAAACCACCAAGACAGTCTCATCTGAAATATAACAAAATTTTCACTACTGCCACCCCAGAACAGTAAGTTATTTTAACACTGAACAGTCAGCTTCAGAAAATGTTCACGTTCACATGGAATATCTGTTTCCCGCAACTAGTAGAGATATTTGACTAGATAAAGAATAACACAAATTAGTAATTGCCATTCTGAAACAGGTCAGGAGAAAGAGGAGAAACACCCAAGTGTGTTACTTGGAATGCTAGGCCGTTAGGCAATCAACTTATGAGCATCCACAGTTTAAATAAATAAAAATCAGATCAACTTCATAAAAATAGAAAGTCGTGCCTATTAAAGATTTAACGGTAAAGAATGTATCTGCAATCTCTTCTTCAAGCTATGGTTATGCTACCATTCTGGAAAAAAAGAGAAAACGTTACATACCTCTCTCTTTTAGGAGAAGTCGATCTAAAGAATCCTTCAACACAGAAGACCGCATAGTACAGATGTTGTTGAAGTACTCCAACACCGGGTATGGGATGGCAGTACTAGAAATTCGATTCCGGTGCAAGAATCTCAATATCATTGAAGCATGAAGACCGAGGCGCTCTTTTGATTCAGAAAATATATCAATAAAACCTAGAAAGAGATATTATTTCCATTTTTGTTGCAACATCTGGCTTGACCTTTCAGCAACCAGGTCATTATTTTTACCCTTTACCTCTTACTACCCTGTAAATTCAAATGAAGCATGAGAGCCAATAATGGAACCATATTCCACCATATGCAGTAGCTCAAGTTTACAACCTCTACAGCAGGACTGTAAATAACTTGCCGGTTAATTGAAATGTCTGAAAGGGTTCAAAACAATCACCAAAAATCTTAGTTTTATACTTACTTTTCTGTCGCAAAAGTTCTAAACCCTTACCTTGAATATTTAGGTGAAACATGCTGCTTGGCTGTAGAGGTGATGTATTCACATCACTCACCTTGAGCTACACTAGGCATCTCCCTTTGGCACTATGGATTATTCCCAAAGAGGTGCCTAATGTTTTCTACCACCTACATAAGAAATTTCAGGTTCTTACTGGTGGTATTCTGAATCACAGCATATTTAGGTGTATCAAATAATACCCCATAAGTACTCTCTGCTGACTTCTCTATCAGGCAGTTCTAACACTTCTTGTCTGATCCTCTAAGGCAAATCCCCTTTAGCCACTTAGCATTAAAAGCTTGGAAGGAAAGACAGTAACTGATACTTATCCCAGAATTCAAATTCTGGAAACTGACACTTCCCAGAATATATGATATCAAACGTGAAATATGTTTTAGCAGGATTCCAAAAGCTACATAACAATATAATGATAAAGTACATGACTCATCACCTGAAACAGACTCGGTGGAAGATTTATTCTTCCAGCTAGCAAGTACAAGACTATTACTGCATCAGTTAAGTACTCCCCAGAATTTTGCAAGAAACTGTTTTCTGTCTGTGAGATAAACTAAACAAGGAGAAGAAGCTCCTCAGTCACACAGAGAAAAAAATAACAGTTATTTATGAAAGTAAGTCAGCTGGATGTATTTATAGGACATTTTTAATTTACAACTTCACTTGTCTGATGCTAGGGAAGCAAGAACAGCTCGGACTAGAGGTTTGACAAGATTAGGACAAGAAACACTATTAAAGCAGTTTATTGAAGCAGCATTCCTTATATAGAGGCAGGACTTGGGAAAACATTTTTGTGCCACTCTGTTCTCACCTGGAACAAGGGAACAAGCTTGCAGCTGCCTGATGACATGGCTCAGCTCCCCTTGAAGATTAGCTCCACTAGAATTCTTGAGAGCCTCCAGCATATTCTCCACATCCACGGTGCCATCTCCTTCAGCATCAAATTGTGCAAAAGCCTGAAGAGGAACAAAAAAAGGAAAATTTATTTCAGCATGAGTACTTCAAGCAGAAATTCAAGGTATTGCATATAAGCCTTAGCAGTAAACATTAAAACACCATTAAATGAAATCAAAATAATCAGTTTTCTGCAGTATTGAGTTAAAGACAATGGCAAACAGCCTGGTTGAAAATCTGCAGTCTTTAGCAAGTTTTAAGGCATTTACACTGCCTTCCTATAAAAGTCAACTGTAGTTATACTTAGGTGGAGACAGCACGTCTTCTATACCAGTGAATCAGCACTATCCGTCCACCCAGCATCTGTGACTGAGAAGGAGCTCACAAAAGAACGTTAAAAATCTCCTCCATTACATGGCAAGTTTCTTCTAGAAGCATTACAATCCGTTACTCATTAGTGCTACACCTACCTCACGCTGCGCCCATTCAAATTCTTTCAGGTTTTAAATCTGTATTTAAATAAAGAAAGTATCCCTAGAACCAGATTTTTAAAGTGCATTTCCTTCCATATGCTGTCCTCCTGCACTGAAACAACGGAACAAGTTAGAAGTCTATAAGATTTCTTTTCTTATTGAAGGGAACCGCTGCCAGATTTATTAATTTTGACCTGAATATAAATTTATAATATAAAAAGGTGTGTTGAGCATCTATAAAAAGTAATTTACACAACTGTTTATTTCACGTCTTTGTGGTAACAAAATTACACGACATTTTTATCCAGCTTAAGCCTCTAAAAGAGAACTGAGTTCATAAACGTAAATGGTTTAAACTAGCTACTTCAGAGAACTCGTAAACCAGTGACACACTGAGATATATATATCAGTATATATTATATGTATAAATAAACTAGCTATATTTTCACAAGTAATTTTGAAATGACCTTCTGTTCAATGCTCAAAAAAAGTTATCTGAGTATACCCAAAGAAGAGAAGCGAAATTTCCAGAACCACCTTTTTTCATACAAACTGGGAATGGGCTTATAAAAGAGATTTAAAAAACAAAAGAGACTCGAGTCTCCCAGCTCTGCACTTGGTTTTTGACGTTCAGCTACACAGCCAGGTCAGGGTGGCCTCTGAGAGGGAAGCAGCTTGCCGGGTGTCGGACAGGGCGAAGCCACGGCTGCTCTTTCGGCAGAAGCTTCTGCTTGAACCTCCTTTTTGCTGGCTGACTATCAGGCCTGACGTACCATTAAAACACTATCCTGGAGAGAAATAATCTGAAGCGATTAGATCAAAATAACCTGCCAATTAACCGTGACATAATTACAGCACCTTAATGAGAGCAAAGTCCTCCGGAGGTAAGAGGGCTCAGTACCGTATCGGAGTGCCCACAGCTCCAGCAGTGCGTGGGTGCGCGGAGCCTAGCAAAGCCCGGCACGTTGGTAGGCTCCTGTCAAAGCCCAGCCTGTGCTAACACCCAGCCCTTCCCAAAACATCTCGCTGGCAGAGAGGGCCGGAGCTGGCATCAGGTAGAGAGCAAAACACAGACCTTTGTTTGAGGTCTACAGCACAGAGGGATTAAGTTTAATATAACTGTTGCCCAAGCAAATCAGGGTGCAGTTTCGTACCAAGGCTCTTGCCACTGCCTCACTTCTGCTCCTCTTACTTGAAGTCAAACCGTAATGACTACGGCATGAAGTGAACAGGTGAGCGAGTTTTGTGATGCTGCTGGTCAAAACAAACTGCAAACAAGACGAGCTGGAGCTGCTGAGCGCTACTTTAAGGCGATATCTGGCTATTTCACCTGCGGAGAGATTGCCATGTGCATGCCTGTCTTCGCACATGAACGCACTGGTCTGCAACTTGCTTTGCAAACTCTTCCTATGATCTCAGCAGATCTATAATCTCACTGACCCTAAAGCCTAAAACTATTTTTGATCGTTTGGGATAACTTAAACTCTGTATTTGACACAAGCACGCGCAATTCCCACTGCTCAGCCAAGCTGCTCTGTGCAAGAACGCTATACACGGGCAGCCAACAAAACACCCGTACGCAAGCCAGCACTCGGAGCTCCTGTGTCCATGTGTGGGACGTGGTACAAAGGCAGGAACAGCTTTATTAAAGTCCAGATTAATTTTGCTTCTTAATAAAGGCATTAAGTCTGCACGCTTCCTACCGAGTTCAACCGTGCCCATGGAGAGAGGCAATATGACAACGCAGACATTCTCAGAAACGCAGCACAGGGATAAATCACCGCTCATCGCAGGGCAGCACGACAGAACATCGCAAGTGTAACTTAGGAAAATTCTGTGTTCCATCCTTCGCTCTCAGCAGAACCGAAGCATTCATGTCTCAAGCAAAAGTCGGGTATGTTACATGACAGCTGCTGAAGCACTAATGGATGAAAAAGGATTCCGAGGTTCGGTTTATCTAGCAAATAGACTGTGTATTTAAACAGACGTACATGTTGCCCATAAAGCATTCAACATGTGTTCACAGGCCCCACGCTGAGAGCAGAAAAGCTTAATGGGAGATCAAAATGTAGTCCATGTACACGTCAGAGAGCCACATACTAATGTCTCATCCCCGTAAAACACATCCCAGAAATCTAAACTGCTCCAGCCCATGGGCTAGTGCCAGTTGCAGAAGTAATGACACCAGGGTTTCCCACACAGCTCCCAACATCTCCACGTTGCAGGTTAGACGAGATGTGGCCACAAGTCTGTGCCATCATAAATCCTGCAGCTAGTCTTCTCCCACTCCCAAGAGCGTGGAAAAACCCTGGACTCTAAGTATTTCTGCAGCCTACAAAGCTCAGCTGCTTGTAGTAACAGAAAGAACCCCGATGTACTAATTTCATGCTTTTGCTGTTGTGACAAATGAAGAATTGTTGTTTATCGCTTCTTGAAAAGGAACTGGAAACTCAGAGGCAGCGTTTTAGCATGCTACGTAAAACAGTCTGGTACAAATGTACCGACTCGTACCACAACGTTAATCCCTTCCCAGTTTCCAGCAGTCTTGTTTCCATGTCAGCACTGACTTCAAGGAGTGCACGTGCAATTTAATAGTCAGTTTACCACGCTGCTCTGCTACTCAGGAGCACGACAAAGACAGAAGGAAGTCACTGGTGAGGCTCAGGAACTCCATGCAGTAAGAAATCCAGACACGACCGCTTCCTTAACTGAGTGTGAAATTCCCAACAGGGCAGTCCAGCTGGGCTTACGTTAGCTAGAGATTAAAGCTGCACAACTAAATGCTCTAAATGTTAAGTTCCCCATACCCCTTCCCACAGGTGAAAGGACACTGCTCTCTTCTAACACTAAAACCTTATCTTAAGGCCTTCTGCCTGCCGAGGGAACTGGTATGCTACTTGCTTCCAAGTTCTCCAACACTCTAACTTTCCAGCAAGTGACAGGACACCGATGGGACAGTTGGCAATTTCACTGCTGATTTTGAAAAGCAGCGATAAAATTACGTCTAGCAAACTTGGACCTTCCCGTTACGAGGTCCCTCTGAGGGATCACTCCCCGGGCTCTCCCAGCTGTGCCACCTGCGCTGGGGGCATCCTCAGGCACACCGCCGATGTAAACGGGCTCCAACTGAGGAGTGGCTGCTGAGCACAGTCACTGGGAATGGGAAAGAGTGGAAGGGACCTCAGCAGGCTGACAGCTGGCCCGACAGCAGCGTGGTGCCTCCAGCCTCGGTAAGCACAGCTCTTTGCCCCAGGCCTGCTGTGGATCCTGGGTGGGGCTGACTGGGGTGCCCCGGCCCCTTCATTCCCCCCTAGCCCCTGTCAGCACCCCCCAGCCCCTAGAGAATCCTAGAATCATTAAGGTTGGAAAAGGCCTCCAAGATCCTCTGGTCCAACCATTCCGCTACCACCACTATCACCCACTGAACCATGTCCCTAAGCACCACATCCAACCTTCCCTTAAACACCCCCAGGGGTAAGCCGCGTCCCTAAGTACCACATCTACCCATTCCTTGAACACCCCCAGGGACAGTGACTCCACCTCCCCGGGCAACCCATCCCAACACCTGACTGCTCTTTCTGAGAAGAAATGTCTCCTCATTTCCAGTCTGAACCTCCCTCTGAGTCCCCGTTAGCCCCTATGAGGCCCCCAAATCCTCTAACAGCACCCCCCTCTGGCCCCTCAGCATCCCTAGCCCCTATGAGCCCCCCCAGCCCCTGAGCCCCCCCTAGACTCTGTGAAGCTCCCCCTAGACTCTATGAAGCCCCCCTTAGCCCCTAGGAGGCCCCCCTTAGCCCCTAGGAGGCCCCCCAAAGCCTCTAACAGCACCCCCTCTGCCCTATCAGCCCCCCCAGCCCCTCTCAGCCCCCCCAGGCCCTCTCAGCTCCCCGTAGCCCCCATCAGCACCCCTTTACCCCCCCCCCCCAGCCCCCTCACCTCCTCGCTCTCGCCCCGGGAGCCCGCAGCCAGGCGGGACACGCTCTCGAGCACCTCGCAGAACTGCTCCAGGCTGACGGCCTCGTCGCCGCGGCTCAGGCGCTCCTCCAGCCAGCGCACCAGCGTGCTGTGGTGCCGCGACACCAGCGGCTCGGGCAGCGCCGCCTCCCGCAGCCGGGCCGTGGCCTCCCGCAGCCGGCCCTGCTCCAGCAGCACCTCGGCCGGCGGCAGCGGCGGCGCCGGGCCGGGGGCGGCGGCGGCCGGGAAGGGGGAACCGGGCTGAGGCGCGGCGGCCGCCCCCTCCATGCCTTCCTCGGCTCCCTCCTCCTCCTCCTCGCTGCTGCGGCTGCCCGCCGTCCCCATGAGCCCTCCCGGCGGCGCGGCCCGGCTGTCCCTGCCCCTTCTCCTTGTCCTCCTGCCGCCGCTTGCCGCTTCTCGCCCTCCTCCTCCTCGCCCCGCCGCCCTGCCCTGCCCGGCCCGGCCCGGCCCGGCCCGCCTTAGTCAGCAACTTCCCGGCCCGGCCGCACCTGTCAGCGCCCGGCCGGCGGCGGCCCCGCCACACTGCCGCCAAGCGCGGCGCGGTGTCGCAAACCCCCCCCTCCGCCCGGCCGCGCCGCTCTTCCGCGCGACACCCTCCGGGGAGGGAGAGCGGCGCGGCGCCACACCGCCGTGCGGCGCGGAAAGCGTCGCAAAGAGCGGCCATGTGGAGGGGCGCGGCGGTAGCGGCCGCGCTGTGCCTGGGCGCCGCCTGGCTGCTGGGTCGCGGGTTCGAGCCCCGCGGCCGCCTGCTGAGCGCGGCCGAGCTGCGGCGGCACCGAGGCGCTGAGGGCGAGCCCGGCCTCTACCTCGCCCTGCTGGGCCGGGTCTTCGACGTGGGGAGCGGCCGCAAGCACTACGGCCCCGGCGGGGCGTACGAGGGCTTGGCAGGTGCGTGGGGCCGGCTGCGGGGTGGGGGGAGGGGGGGCGCGTGAGTGTGTGAGGGGGCGCGGGGTTGACCGTCCGGCCCTGGCCGCCCGCAGGGAGGGACGCGAGCAGGGCGCTCGCCACCGGCGACTTCAGCCCCGCGGGCCTGGTGGACGACGTCTCGGCGCTGACCCCGGCGGAGCTGGCCGCCCTCCGCGGCTGGATGGACTTCTACAGCGCCCGCTACGCCTTCGTGGGTAGGGACGGGGCTCCCGGGGCTGTGCCCCGCCGGGCGGTGTGAGGGGGGAACGGGGAGAGCGCTGAGGGGATGGGAGCTGTGGTGGCAGCGAGGGGCAGGGGCTGGGAGGAGGGGAGGGGGTTTTGTCTGGAAGTGCCCTTTGGGGTCTGTGAGGGGTCCTGAGCTCGTCCTGCAGGGGTTTGTTAGTGTGGGTACATCGCTGCGAGGCCAAAAAATGGGAGGGGTGTAAGCCCAGGCCTGCTGTAAAATGGGGCCGCTGGGAAGATCCTCTGGTGTAGTTCTCTTTTTTCTTTAATTAACAGAAATATAAACCGGTTATTTTCCTTGCTTTTCCTTGTTTCCATATTACGGTCTTAATCGATCCCCCTCTCTCCAAGGGAAGCTGGTGGGCAGATTCTATGACGAAAACGGGGCACCGACAGAAGCCCTGCGGCAGGCTGAGGCAGCGATGGAAGAAGGTCTGAGGCTGAAAGCAGAAAGCGACCGCAGGAAGGAGCAGTTTCCACCCTGCAACTCGGAGTGGAGCTCTGCCAAGGGCAGCCGATTCTGGTGCTCCAGACAGAGGTAAATTTGGCTTTCCTGCCACTGTGCTCGGAGTCTTTGGAGCAGAGCAGAGCACTTCTGCCCCTTTGCTTGGACACCCCGAGTTCTGTCATAGCAGGAGTGGCATGGGAAGACGTTCTGGCTCCTTCAGCCACCAGACTCTGTAGTCTTGGGTGAGCTCTAGTGACCTCCCCACAGAAGAGCATAGGTTGATCCTAACGTGCTGAGGGCTGGCATGGCTGGGATATGGCAGCCCTGGTCCCTTCGCCTGTCCGCATTCCTGCGGCTGTGCTTTCTGGCAGAGGCAGAGCCAACCTGCAAGGAGCAGTGGTGCTGTTCTCCGCTGTGCCAGGTTTAACCACTGCTGCTGTGTGAACAGAGGTTTCCTCTGCTGGTTCAGCAGGAGCTGAAAGCCTCCATGCAGGCTGGATGAGCACACAGGTGCAGGCTTGGCTGGTCAGTGTTTTCAAGTGGGAGGTAGCAGAGAGGAGGTCTGCTCACTGACCTGGTAAGTGGGCAAAAGGAAAATAAAATTTCCTCCTGATAGTTGGCACTTCCAGGAAATTTGTTTCTGAGACAAACTCTTGTTGCACTGGAAACAAAATCATGTTTCAGCAGTTGCCACACGTGCACGTGATCAACCTGTTCTCAGGGAAGCAAGCCAGAAATCCCACTGGGACTGCTGGCAGCATTCAGGCAGGCTTTCTCACCTATCAGGAATCCAAGGATCAACTCATGTTTTTCAGACTGTTTTGAAGCCCGTCTCTCAGGCTATTGCCACAACAGCTTTCTCTTAAAGCTACGTTAAAATGACTTTGAACAGTCATTTCCTACTAGACCTATTTAGTTGTGTACCTCTCTCAGTTTAGGGACTGTTTTGTTCTTAGCTGAAATCACATTGCGGACTGTATTGCAGGATGCTTGGGCTTCACTTGAAGTACACAAGTACACATTAGCGCTGTGTACCTTGGGAATCTGCTCCTACACTTGAATGAGCTTGGTTGCAGTCTCTGAACTGGGTGTTGTGTGGTGGTCTCCTGTGTAAGAGTTTACTGCATCTTTTCTTAAGCCTGGAGTTAGGGGAACAGGCAGGATTTAGCCTGCAAAGAGACACTATGAAATACTTGGAGAAGTAGTTGAGGGTTTCTTTGCTTTTGCCCTAGTTCTCAAAATCAGCGTTCACAGAAGAAGGCATGTGGTCATCTGTGAGCAATTAGCTGCCCCAAAAAAGGCATTTTTCCATTAGGCACCCTGTGCTAAGTAGAGCTATATTCCTTTTCCAGTAATAGAAACAAAGGAAGCAGAAGTTAGTTGCTCCCAGAAGGGTGAGTGCAGCAGCACTGATGAAAACAGGTTCAAGCCACAGGTTTCTGAAGTGCAGCCAATAAATGGGTATCAGAAGGCAGTGAGATGTTGGGGGCAAAGTCTACCCCAGAGTACATATTGTTAGTTTGCCTCTCCCAGATGGTCTTTTTTTTTTTTCTTTCTTAACCTAGATGATTCTCTATTTACTGGAAACATTTTCATGGTTTTGAATTGGGTGTTTGAATTGTAATCGATTTTAATTTTCTGTTTCTAGTGGGGGAGTGAACAGAGACTGGATTGGAGTCCCCCGGAAGCTGTACAGACCTGGTTCGAAGGGGACTCAGTGTGTGTGCGTGAGAACTACTGGGCCCCCTTGGGGACAGCCGGACTCAACGGAGCACAGTGACAGAGGTGATCTGGATAACCCTCACCTGGAGGAATATGATGGCTGCCATCCACTGGCCGAGCAGTGTGTCCTGAATGTGTGACTGAGTACTGGATCTGAGGGCCGTGGAGTCCTCCAGTGAAATGTTGTACTTGGGGTGAGCACTTCAGCTCCGTTCCTTTCCATCTGTCTGTGCAAAGGGAGTGGCGGCAATTTGTGTTGTCACTTTTCTTAATGTGGAGATGGAGGTGAGAGAAGGAAGAAACACTTTAGCCAAGTCACACTGGCTAAAAACATCAGCAATTTTTCTTAAGTGTTTTTGCTTACAGCATTTTTATATCTGGTGACAAACCATAAGATGCACAACCTGAACTATACTTAAAAATGGATTTCTTGTACAGTCAGAAAATAGCTGCTTGTGTGCATGACAGGGAGGGTAACGTGTTGTGCTTCAGGACAGTAAGGCAGCAAGCACAGGAACTGCTGCAGCAGCAGCACAGGTTTATGCACAACCACCCACTGTCACTTGAAATGTGCTCACTGCATTGTAGTGTTAATGCTCTTTCCCAGTCACTTGCTTTGCTCCAAAGAATTTACAGGTAGGAGGGAAAAGCCTCACTTTCCCCTACAACTAAGGTACGTAGCATCTAGGAGCTTGTGTGGTTGTTACACACAAGCTCTGCTTATCAGATCCTTGGAATACAGGAGGCAAAGGTCAGAGCAGCATTTCCTCATTCAGTGTTTGTATTAGATAGGGAGCAAAGAAGATATTGAAGCCACCTATGAGGATTGCTGCTTTAAATTAACCTCACCACCCTGATCCTCTCATTCACTGCTTTTAAACTTCAAGAATTGGTAGCTCGAACTAGGCGATAATAAAAGCTATGTAGCAACATGACCCTCCTGCTGTAATTTGCCTCCTGTTTCCATCCTGGATTATAATCTAATTTACGTGTCCATCAGGCTATAACCTTGATGTATCCTCACGAGACCCAGCTCCTTTAAAGGCTGTACATATTTTATCAGAGCTGGCAGAATTTGTTAATCTGTTACTCCCAGAAGAGCAAGTCAAATCATCACAATTTTGTGCAGGGCTGAGGATGAGGGGCCTTGGTGCTGTTAATGCCGGCTGGGGGAGGCAGGGGCTGGTTACTGGTAGAATGGGTTGGTGGTGTAGCTGCGGGAGAGGCGCTCAGGTTACCTACAAACCCACAAAAATCTGTGCTGCGCTGTATTCAGCTCTTTTTCCTCAAGGCAACTCAACACCTATTTATAAACAGCTGGGAGGCATTTATAAACTCATTCTGTTTTGAGCTGCCACTACCCCTAAGAAAAAATCTCACAAATTGAAGTAATTCGTTAATGAAGTAGTGGGATTATGGGAGGCTGAGCAACATTCCTTAAAAGCAAGAATAATCATTGCAGTGACAGCAGGAACGTGTTAGAGCACTTTTCACCTGTTGTGTTTAATGAGGCTACAGCTGTCATGGATGAGAACCATACAGCAATCTAAACATGTACATACTTCATTGTAATAAATGTTTTGTTTTTTTTAAACCTGGTTCTGTTGTGTTTCTTTTCCATCGCCATCTTTCAGGTAAGTCCTCTGTGGCTCTTTCAGGATGATGTGCAAGCTCTTACTGGTTGTCACTGGTAGTTGTACATCTACGTGGGGGCAGTGGAGCCATCGCACTGTTCAAGTCCTCAGTCATCCTTCCACAACTGAAGTGCTGCCTTGGGCTTATGCCATCTGTGGGAGTGGACTCACCTACTTCATTGAGCAATCCTGAAGGCACTAAAACTGTGTGAAAGCTGTAGGAAGGGCTGCAGAGCAGTGCTGCTTTGTCTCAACTCGGTGGAAGCATTATAAAGGTCAGCATGGTATTTGGTTTTGGACACGTGCTCTCTTAGCAAGAACTTGCTTTTAAAGGTCAGCAACACAACTGACCTCAAACCACCCTCAAGAATTCATTCAGATTACAACTGAAGCAAGTGACAAGTGTCTTTTGAAAATACCTCCATAAGTTTAAAGAGATTCCAAATTTATTAAATATTAAAATCAGAAGGTTTTTAAGTGCAAATCACTTTCACAAGCTGGATTCCCAATAAAGGTACCAGCTCTGCAGCTTCTTAGCAAGTTTCATCCTGTGTAGCTGAGACTGCTCTTCTTACTCTTCAGTAAATAGCATGAACTGCTGAGGGGAAGGAATTGATCTTAACAGTTACACAAAAATAAGTAAGAAGGCAAGACTGATTTTTAGAAACTGTGTTGGTGTTGCTTTAACTTCCACCCTATTTGTCAACCAACTTGAAAATTAATTCACAGTTTATTCCTCAGTTTAGCTGGAACCACTAGAGGAAAAAGTTTGTCTTCCACCAGGAATAAGTCATCTATTAAAGCAAAGAAGGAGACTCCCTTACTGACCTGAAGTGCTCCAAGATTATCTTGTTTTCACTATTCTAATTCAAAAGCTTGGCTAAATTCTCCCATGGGGAGAAAAAAGTTACGCAGGGTCAAGTAAACAGAGACAATGCTTAATAAAGCTCACAACTCACCTCTATTAGCTGTACTTAAGTTTTTTTATTAATAAGACTAATGCATCAACCTCAGAATGTTTTGGTTGGTCTTGCCACTGCTACTTTCCTTTTTCTGGAGCAAAGCGACAGCAATTGCATGCTCTGAGAAAGAGAAGGTGCCTGCCAGTACATGACTGAATGCCCAAACAAATGCTACTTAGAGGCAGCTCGGCTCAGCGTGTCCATTTAAGTGCATCTGGGCTGAGCAGCTCAGTCAGCAGAACAGCTCTGGCCTGTAGGAAGTTTGGATTCTTTTATAAGGATTATAGGTATGTCTTCTATAAGGCATTCAAGATGACTTACGTGGTATAAACTAGGAGAACACCAGACCTCGTCAGCCAAAAGAAAACTGTAGCAGTTCCACAGCATGGAAATAAATACCTAGAATAACTTCAGAACAGAGAATAAGTTGTCATGCCTGACTGGGTATTGTATCTCTAGCTTTCCTCAGGGGTTGTCAGACTCAGTAACCATAGCTTGGGGCGGGGCAGCTGTCTCTACAAGAGAAAATACTTTCTTAGCAAGGTTTCCACCTCATGATGCATTATCTAAGTATGCATTTTATTACAAGTAGAATCGTTACACAACAAAGTAATGCATATTGGAAAAATACATTTTTACAATGACTCCAGACAAACATTGCAGATAAAATGCCATTGTTCTAAGACTTCCTTTTCTATTCAACAGAGGGTATTAGAAGGTTCGGTTACTTTTTAATCACTCATACATGCTTTGATTGAACGGAGTATGCTGCAGTATTCAACTCTGCTGGCTAAAGGAAAAAAAAGGAGTTGCCTACTAACATTTGATCTACAAGAAAAAAAATCCAGCCATGGCCTCCCTTGTTGTTACGTGTTAATTTATAAGCACTATGTGAGAAGTTGTACAAGCCATTGATCTCCAGCACAGGAAGTCATTAAGGCATCTGTCAGCTTTTAGCAAGCAACTCGCCACGCTCTGTTAGTACCTTTAACACTAATGTTCTCACTCCACTTAGTGGTGTGAAACAGTGATTACACCTTCCTCAGATAGATACACAAATTAAAATTTAAGCCAGACCACATTTTGTGCTTGTATAAAAGTGCTGGATGACTACAATCAAAAGGAATCCAGACTCGGAACAAAAAGCTACATTATGAACTACCACAGACTTTCCATCTAGCCCTGTTGAAGTGCCTTAAGCCTGGTTTGACAGCATCACTTTCCAGGGACAGAAAGTTTGTTTTCTTTATACCCTTTTGTTCAACGCTTGGCAGACTCAAGTCTCAAGTTATTAGACACCGCCTAAAGACAGCGGGGAAAAGAGGGGTGGGGTTTTTGGTCACAACTGCAGTATGCTACAAAAAGGAAGTGCATTTGCTAATGGAGCTAGAAATGTGTTGACCACTACTAAATTACCAAGTGCCTCCATTCACATCTGTACTCTGCAGTGGAGCATTGCCAGCAAAACTCCAAAAAGAATCTCAGAGATCTGAGCTTCGGACCAATACTTGGCAGAGTGCATAAAGGACTGACCCCACCAGTTGTTTGGCAGGGTCGGTCTCTTTAGCTGGTTAGAATTAGAAGAAGAAAACTAAAGTGGGATTTTGGTTCAAGTTGTGAGGCTTTTCCCCTTTAACTATGACAGAAAGCAAGCTATTGAGAATTGGCTGTAAGGAAACTATCACAAAGGCACTTTAAAAATGATCAGATTTGCTGGATTTAGTTGCTTTGAAATTAATGAACGCTTCAGGCTGTATATTAGCTTATCAATAACCGTAACTTTCCTTGCAGACTTCAGTAAGAAAGATAAAGCTAGTAGAATATTGGCTGGAAAGGACAAATGGAGCATTAAGTACAGTTTCCCAGATCCTTGTCAAAGTTTCAGGCAGTCTTATTTCACATTCTACTTTTAAAAAGATCAACCAGCCAGCCTTCAACTCACATTCAGTTAAGCTGAATCTTCACAAGATCTGCATTTTTAAAAACATTTAAAAGGCTATTTAATCTGTTGGAATAGAGCCACTGTTCCCTTGAACCTTCCATCAGGGAAGTCG
The DNA here is from genome assembly GCF_009769625.2 of Cygnus olor. Taxonomy (NCBI): domain Eukaryota; kingdom Metazoa; phylum Chordata; class Aves; order Anseriformes; family Anatidae; genus Cygnus; species Cygnus olor. Next base: position 3,852,683 of record NC_049188.1, on the reverse strand, counting down.
CTGAAAAGGTCAAATTTAAGTGCTTCAGCAATTTCGCGTTGTGCAGCTTTCCAATTAAGTTCAAGTCCATCAGCTGCAGCCCTGGAAGAACGCTCCTCTATCACTATGTTCAGTCTTTCAGTCACTTACTACTTCACAGCATCGCAGCTCCAAGCCAGGAAGGAAGTTAATGTGTTATGGGATGTGCTATAGTCAAGAATTCTGTAGCCTAACACACTCTATCCATCACTATCTTTCATTGCTAGAGACTTGCACTCAATGATATTTTGAAACATGGAAGGACATGGACTAGAATCTTTTCCACAACCTATTCCACTCAAAAAAAACAAGCTTTAGCTTGCAGTTTAATGCTTCAGACACCATTATTTACCATCTCATTCATCTCAGCCTAAAATGCAGTTGACAATAAAATAACAGATGCATCATCTATATTAGGAATTGTGTTACACAGACCAGTTCTATTACCCAGGGCGTTCTATTGGAACATGCCAGCAGCAGACATAAAATAGTGAGGCAAATTTGTATTGCATCATCCATTAGTCTTTTCTAGCGTTACAAGAGTGAGATTCCAGTTACAATATCTGCATATTCGAAGATCGAAGTGCAGATCAAGTGAGAGTTGATGTGAAATTCATTGTGCAAATGACAGTGTTTATACCCTTTCCCATTATTTTTTGTACAAGTTTGAGAAAAACCCTCAGGCAAGTCTCCTATAAAAGCAGCAGTGTGGTTTATCATCATCTCATCTTAATCTTAAGACTGACAAGTCAGTATTCCAAACAGAGCAATGTGTCATCATCTCTTCCATACTGCACACCTCATATGCCAGTCCATAAGTAAACATACCAGTTCAGGGAACAGAGATGAGGAATGCCAAGTTGAGTCTAAACTAGATTTATCTCTTGGGATGAAAAGAAAACCTTAACATGCCATGTACTTTTGCTTAAGCACACATTTTCTTCTGACAAGCCTTTGCCCACCAAACCACAACCCTGTTTATCAGCAAAGTGATTTCCTGTTTACCTAGAAAACGTGGTGTAGGAGTTTCAGATTCAGCATGTTTAAGAGAACACGACCAGCTTCGATTAAAACACTGCAGCTTAATCCAGAATTCTTCCTTCAAGGCCAGAGGCTTTATGTTAATAGGAAACCTCCAAATATGCTCCCACTTGCTGGCAACCCTGCTGAGACTGAACCCAAATTTAATGCTTAAAGGTGCAGCACATTCGACACTGGTAGGTTTACTGGCTCTTCTGCAGCAGTTAACCAGGGTCTTTAAACCAAAGGAAAGTGCTACTCTCCCTCACGGGATTCATAATGCACTTCAGCATTTATTGCTGTATTGCGAGTTAGATTACTTAACCAGTTTTAGTGTTTCTCCATTTAGCATAAGCTTAGGCCTTTCAGCACATTTAAGGTCATTTACACAAGTTTTATGACTTGGAAGGACTAGCAAGGTAGATATTAAAGTGCAACAAGGTAGGATCTGACAGCTCTAGCAGGTACGAGCAAGAGTATTTACTGGTTAAACAATCTTGCACTTCTCTTGAACATGCTAACACTAATGAGGAGGTATCAAGATGTGGATCTGCAATTCTGACTGCTTTGCATCAGATGTTGTAAAGCTTTCTGTTGTAAGGCCACAATTCTTGAGCTATGCTTAGAACTAACTCCCATTTTTGAAGTTTCTTGAAATGAACAGTGGTTGTAACAGCTCAGCCTAGCTTCACAAGAAGTCTTCTCTAGAGAAAGGGAACATTAATCTTTAAGACAAAGCAAAGAAAGATACCTGGTTACCCTGAAACTTAATGCCATCTCTACTAAGCAGCCTGAAAGCAACAGGACTTAATAGAGTTGCTCAGTGCAAAGCACCATGTCAAGGACAGACCTGTTTTATGTCAACTCAAACACCAGTCTTACATTTCAGCTTCCATACCCCACTGCAACTAGAAGAGGGTCTAAATTCTCTCGTCACTTGGTTTCAACAATCCACTCGAATTCCTAGTGAAGTCTATCACAGCCCAATACATTTACAGTCATACGAAGTCATTTATACCAGAATATATCATAACAGGGTCCTTAATTAGTTGAGTCTATTGCAGAAGACATGTATAGGCCTCCTCTTCCCTATCCAGAGGGCTTGTAAGCACAGCTGCTGTCAGGAGAACTGACCAGGAATCCCTTTGCTTCCACTGCATACTAGGAAACTCCTCCCAGAGTCAGGACATCAAAGCAGATGTTGCAAACTCGAACTGGCTTGTTCAGATCAAATTTTATGATAGGAATCTCCTTTGTTGAGCACTTATGGCAGAGCAGACGTCCACAGTGTCGGCTGTTGAAAGAAGAGGGGTAGGACAGAAGTGAGCTCTCCTTGCAGTAAACACCAGGGTTTTATTGCTTGATATCCTTTATCAATGACAGCATCATTAAAAAGGTAGAGTAGCAAGTGAAATGATAGGTTTTTGTCACCTCTTTCAGAGCAAGTCAGCACCACTAATGAAAATAGGCATTGAAGTCATCTATTCTACTACAGGAACTTTGACTTGACTTCTAATTTCCAGCAAATCCAGAATATTTTAAGTGCACAAACTGCTTAAGATATGACCTAAGCCAGAGCACAAGCCAGACCCAAGTTAACTAAATCAGGGTGGAATATTTCAACTGGATTACTGGTTATACACCTACATTAGGATGGAGGCTTTCTAAAGCACCAGAAGGAACAAGCCTAGCAACATTTGGAATGGGAATCTGTCTCCTTGTAAGCACAGCAAGATGTGTCACACATTACCAGTGATGCTTTCTTGTTGTGACTCCAAATTTGGCAGTGCATTCGTAGCAGTTGGAGCCATCACACCAGGGAGGTTCCTTTGTCAGCATATCTGTTAGAGGTAAAAACGTAAAGGCAAAATGGGCTCTGACACCTCTCAAGTATACTGTAAGATTAAGGAGACTTTTCCCACAGCTTTAGGTAATATTCAGTATAATTGATTCTCTTGCAGTAGCTGCCATCTTGTTTGTTGAAGATGTATAGTCACTGAGATGAATACAGTACAAGTTATAAAGCAGCATCTAGTTTTAAGCTACATTTGACTACTATACCAGCCAGCATTCCCCATGAACATTACTTCTTTTTTCTGGAAGGATGGAGATGTTTGACAGGGCTGCACTGGACAATTTTTCAGTTTATCGTTAGAAAATGAGTATTTCTACCTCATTTCAAGCACTAGAATATTCAGAAGTTCAGCCTGTCTGGAATTAGTGTCATCTAAATCAGCTGTCCAGAGTTCTTTTTCTTTACCTAGGAATCTCAGAATTGTAAGCTAAACCACCTTCCAACCATAGCAAGCAGTACTTACCCAGTAATCTAAAGAGAAGCTGTTTTGTAGCAACTTGGTAGTTGAAGATATTTACTCCCTGATTATTGTTAACTCCAAGACGAGCCCCAGCTCTCACTATTGCACGGCACAAGTTAGCATTTCCCTTCATATAAGCCAGGAGAAGCACTGAAAAAATAAAAGCCAGACATGTCAGAGCTAATGGAGTGGAGGTAGTATTATTTTACTCAGTCCAGAACAGGACAGTTTCAGTGCAGTGTTTGCATCTTTCTGTATTTAACATACTATTGCCAATTAGTGCAGCTTTAAAATGACATACCATTGATATGACTTGAGTGACTTTCAAGCTTAACGGCCGTTCAGTCTCACCTACCTGTGTTTCCTTCGGCATCAGGTTTGTCTAGAGGGTATTCTGGCATGCACTCCAAGAAAAGGTCACAGATGGCTGCTGCGTTATCTTTTCCGTATTGTCCCAAAATATGCATTGGTGACTGGCCTCTGGGGAAAGGAGTTTATTAACTTGATCAAAGTCTGTTTGCAACTACAGTTACTCATCCAACTAGCCATCATCTTTTAGAAATTGTTTCACACTTAAACAATGCTACACCTCACATATATACACCTCAGTACCTCATATACAACTGCCTACTTTATGCATACCAAGAAGGAGTTAATTTTGATACTGTTTACACACAGCATTGTCTGTGCACTTCACTGTGAAAGTGGTGTACAAATAAAAAATAAAACATTTGGCTTTGATTATAGAATTGTAATATCCTGAGCTGGAAGGGACCCACAAGGATCAGCGATCAGCGTCTAACTCCTGGCTCCACACAGGACTTCCTAAAATGTAAAACTGTATGTCTGAGGGCATTGTCCAAATGCTTCTTGAACTCTGGCAGGCTTGGTGCTATGACCACTTCACTGGGAAGCCTGTTCCAGCGCCCAACCGTACTCTCAGTGAAGAACCTTTTTCTACTATCCAACCTGACCCGCCCCTGTCCCAGCTCCATGCTGTTCCCTCGGGTCCTGTCGCTATCCCCAGAGAGCAGAGCTCAGCATCTGCCCCTCCGCCTCCCGTGAGGGAGCTGCAGGCTGCCATGAGTCACCTTTTCTCTAAGCTGAACAAACCAAGGGACCTCAGCTGTTCCTCATACATCTTGCCCTCTGATCCCCTCACCATCTTTGTTGCCGTCAGACACTCTCTAGTAGTCTTATGTCCTTCTCATGCCGTGGTACCCAAAACTGCATGCAGTACTAGAGTAGAACAATCACTTCCCTCAATCAGCTCACTATACTGTACAGTATCCAGTCACACCAGCACTCATTTTAATTAAATCATTCTTTTAGCCTGTTAAGACTACAGTAGTTACCTAATATTAAAGGCTTCAGCATCTACATTGCACTCCGTGAGGAGGACCCGGATATTGTTTAGACGGCCATGCATCACTGCCAGATGAAGAGCTGAAAAGTAGAAGAGAAGCTTCAAGAATTTGAGTAGTTCACGTCAGCAGTACTTACACCCCAATAAAATTAAGTGGTCCCTTTCTACTTCCCCACCTTCCCTCTCCAAAACTCCTTCCACCAGCTTTGATTTCTTGGATTTTCCTTTTAATCTTTGAGAAGTGAGCCCATTCAATGGGTTCCCTCTACCAGCAGGAGAAATTAGTAGCAGGCCTACTGAAGTTCTGTACATCTACTTGTGAAACTTTAGAAGTTTACCATTGTTTCCATTTTCATCCACAGCTGCAAAGTCTACTCCATTCTCCAGAAGGACTGAACAAATTGTGGGCAAATCTTGCTGAGCTGCTAAGTGAAGAGCAGTCTGACGATGCTTTGTCAGTTCATTCACCTGGGCACCTGCAAGCAGCTGTCAAGATGCAAGAAGGAATACATTCAATGTTTTCCAGGGCTATGAGCCAACATTTTCTTTCTGAATGAAGCCCACAAGACTTCACTGCACAGAAATATTTCTAGGCCTCCACCCAATATACACAAAATGCTATCACTGAGCTCCTGCAACTTGTGTACGCGTTCTGATCTGCAGCAAGTACAAAGTAAGGTTCCCGCTTTAACCTGCAGCTCAGCTGACAGTCTGAGCCAAGCTAAGTTTACGCAAGACAGAGTTCTGCTTCAGAAGTAGCACCACCCTCAGCTGACTTCTCCAGCCTATAAGCAGTCTGCATTAAAGCAGAATATGTATTTCTAAGCAAAAGGGAAAAGTGATTCTCCAGTACATACCAAATTACGCACAATGATCTCTGAGCCGGCTTGTACGGCCAGGTGGAGAGGTGTTAGTTTGGATGCATCCTGGACGCGAGAATTTACATGAGCGTGTACACTTATCAGGAACAGCACACTCTCAATGTCAGAGTTCTGAACAGCTACATGTAGAAAATTTCGACCTTTGTTATCCACCTGTGGCAAAGAGGTCACAAAACAAACCCCCTGTTATTTCTGTAGAACAGCAAAGAGTTATGCACAGAACATATTTCTACCAAGAGATACGATACTTATTCCCTCTACCTGAGGTAAACTGTAGTTTTGCTCCTTTTGCTGCTTGGCATTAGAGACTTATTTATGTCACTATCAAACACACTGAACTAAGAAATTATCAGCTGCATGTGCTTGCTCTAGTCTGCTTCAAACCCCTTTATTTCTAGTTTAACCTTGTCACTTCTTGACAACACACTGGAGAGTATTACAAGCAAAAGTTAGCTTTTGTACTAAGTATGGGGCAGCAGTTGATGATAAACTCTATTAAATGAGACAAACTTCAGTCAATCTGGCAGTTAACACCACAGAAGGAAGCAACACGCGATTCTGCCATACTAATGCAAAATATGCTCGTTTTTTGGCTAAATGCCAAGGGCATGCTGTTCATCTTTGTCCTGAAGCTGATGTTAAAGCATATTCAGAACTGGCTGTGTATGTGATACATCTGAAACATGGATACAAGAGCTCCCTAAGCACTCTAGTAATCACTAGTAATTAAACTTACAGTGTAGGAAGAAATTCCTGAACAGCTGCCTGAAGTGTCACACTAGAAGTCTGAAGATACATTTGGAGGTTTTCCAGTTCAGCAGTGCAGTGTTAACAGCTATTATTCAATTATTACAGGACAGAGTTTGTTTCGGATAGCTTTATGAGAGCTAGGTCATACATTGTGATGCACTATTACAGAAACAAGACATGCGAGTAGTTAGAACTTTCTCCTTATATTCCTCTGCCTGTACCTCAGTTTAGTACTGACAAGGTTTGATGAGACACTAACCCTCAACGTTCTCACACATAGCATGTGCCTATCTAGTTTCCTAATAAATCCTGCCATAGAAAACTGAAATTGGGCAAACATTGTGACATATAAAGCCACAAAAGAATACAGCAGAACTTGCTTGTGAATGCCTGTCACTGTAGACTTGTACAGCAACAAGACCAGTATGCTTTAAATGCTCCCAGTTTACCTGTTCAGCAGCTCCTGGCTCCCTCTTCAAAATTGCTTCAGCCGCCTTGTTATTTTTATACGTCATCGCACATGCAAAGGGAGTCATTCCTTGCCTGTCACGCACATTTAGCTTAATTTCTGGATGTGAAATCATAAGCTGAATTATAACATTATGTTGGTTGCTAATGGCGACATGGATTGGAGTTCTTCCTTCTGCATCCTAGAAGGAAACCAGGAAGTTCATTACATGAAGATGCAGCAATAAATAAATCTTTCCCATGTCTGAAAAACAAAGGAAGCTTTTTGCTTAGCTCTTGTGACATACCCCGTAGCCTTCAGCTGGAACACAAAGCAGTTGCAGTGGGAGCTCACATCCACGATGTAAGTGAGGCAAATTGGTATTTGCTCCTCCAAATAGGCTGACCTCAATCCTCTGTGTTATATAGCCTTTTAAGTAGCTCAGGGTAACTTTTCCCATGCAGCCAGACATTTTGGATGAGCATTCACTCACGACAGTAGCCAAGCATTCTACGAGAATGCTTTAAACTGATATTAGTTATTTTATTTTTATGTTAACACCTTATATTATTAAACATTTGTAGATTTTATTTTTAACTGAAAGAACAATGTCCAAAAATATTATTCAAATCTGAGGTATCATTTTCATACATTCATCAGCGCAGGTATGTCCCTGGCTTGACTCTCAGGCACTTGTGCTAAATTTTCTGAAAGAAGCTAGACACTTGGAAGTTCACTCACCGAAAAAAGTTAAGTGTTAGTCATGTTTGTTATGCAAACAGTACAGTCTATCAAATTTGAATAAGGCCTTTAATCATTTGTCTGAATGAAGAAAGAGTTTACAACCACAGCAGCTTTGTCACTGTTCTGTTGCTCTTTACTGCCACTTTCAAAAGCATCAGCACCTGGAAATGCTATGCATTTATTTCTTTTGCTGCAATTTGTCTAGCTTCTATTTAAGGACTACTGTGTGATCAAGAATTATGAAGAGTAGCTCACAATTGCTTCACCTTGGTTTATTTGATAACAGGAAATGCTTCCCAGGTAAACTAACAGTCAAATATTCTGGAGTTTTACACTACAGCTGATCTAATGATCAGCTTTGTTCACGCTAAGAACAGAAGAGTCCAACTTGGATCATTACATCACCAAAAAAAAAAACTAGCACTACAAGAAGTTTTCTGTATCACTGTTTTCCTTCACTATGGCTTCCTGAAAGAACCATACACGTGGACAGATGAGCACCAGACCTGGTAGCAAGGGACAGGAAAAAAGCAGAACTGCAGCCAGTCCTTGCACTAGCTCAGTCATAGCAGTAGGCTGTTCTTTGTTTATGAAACAAAATACACAGGTAAGGGAGATTTGTTTTCACTGTATTGAAGTTAAAGAACCAGCTTCAAAGAAACTGCACCATTTTAATACATACCTGAGCATTGACATTGGCACCAAACTCCAAAAGGCACTGGATCACTTCTTCTAGACCCCAGCAGGCCGCCAGGTGTAGGGGCGTCTGTCCATCATGAGCTTCTTCTTCTCCTTCTCCATTAGGGCCAGGCTTTCTGGGACTGTTCACATCACAGCCACTAAAAGAAGCACAACACAGTCAATTTATTAAATTTCATCTAGACTTAAACAGTTCCAAACAAAGGTCATAAAAAGGTTTCTGCAAGAGCTGATTCAGCATCTGCTAACACATCCTATATAAACACAAACTCCTAGTTTTAATTTGACTCATCATCAAGAACATGACAATTTAGATAATAGAATGTGTCAGTGTCTTCAAGATTAGTCAGGCTTCCATAAGTGCCATTCACTCACCAAAAGTCTAATGAAGCACACACCTGTTACTGGCTCAAAATAGCATTCAATTAGTTTACACTAGGAAAATAAGTACAAGCACATTAGAAAGTTTGCATTTTGGGGGTGGGGGAAGAGTAGGGAGTGTCTGACCTGCGAATAAGGAAGCATGCTATTTGTTCACTGTTTTCATCAATAGCTCTATGAAGAAGAGTTTGTAAGCATCCACTTGGTCCTGATCCCCAACAGGTCGAATCACAGCCATGTCTAACCTGGAAAGAAACGCACAATGAAGCAGTGAAGTTTTTGATATAAAGTACTAGAAGCCTGCTGGAGATAACATTTATTAGGAGTCATAAGGAAGTTTGACTAAGTTTCCTCCTGGATCACCTATGCCTGAATAGAACCTAATTTTAAAAGGAATAAAGGTGAGCCTCTAAAGGCTTTGATGAAACTTTAAGATGCAATAAAATCCAGATTCATAGTAGTTTTACTCAGGAAGCTGATCATTACACAAGCCAGGCATGCTACAGCCTGATGCTTTTGGTAAATCCTTTATCTGTTTTGCAGCATCAGGAATCCAGATGGCTCATTCAATGTTATTATAGTGGCTGTGAGGTATTTAGCTACGTAAGCTACAGTGTTTATAAAAGATTACCCAAGAAAAAGGAACTTCTGGTGAAGGAAAAACTCTAGAAGTTAAATAGTACAGGATTACTCTGTTCTTTTCAGGCATTTGAGTTCATTTCTGCTGGTGAGACCTCTGCCACTAGTGACATACTCAAAGAACATGACTAAATTAAGTCAACTAACAGTCTTACCAGAGTTGACGCAATATCTTCCAGGTTATTTTCTAAGGCAAGCCACAAAGGAGGATTTCCTTTTTCATCTGGTACAGACATATCTGCTCCCCTGGTACAGATAGCATCAACCACAAGAGGGAGCTGGTTTTTTATAGCTAGCTGTAATGCAGTTTCTCCATCCTGTGTTCTGCAATAGGTATAGTTTAAAGCATGTTACTACCCCATTAAAGAGTTAGATCTCTGTTACAGTAAATTCTTGGCTTTGCCAATAAATATCTCCACATTTGTGTTTTTTCTGTGGTAATATGTTCAGTCAGGCAAACCTACCATGTTAGTTTTTCACTGCAGCTATGTAGTTTACCTTTTTTTTCCCCTTTAATAGCAAAGGAGTGACTTCTAAAGTTTGAGAATCGTGTTAACGTTCTTGGCCCAGAGTTACCTTCCTTTCCTTAATTACAGCCACTGTTTGAACAGAGTTCCCTTTACCTAACATCACAGAAGGGAACATGTTTATCTGCACTGTGGTAACACTTCAAATGGTTGAGAAATACCAACCGTTAAAGAACTGAAGTTAGTTAGCCCTATTAGGCAGTTTGTCCCCATGACACTCATTAGGTATAGCTAGCCAAATTTCAAAGCCTGTCAGTCATGTAAGCACATAAACGTTTTGTTAAGTCTAGTATCAGTTGTCTAGAGATACTCATGAGACTAGTTCTATCTGAATCTTGTTGTTGGGACTACATCTAATTAGTTTAGACAGCAGAACACATGCAGCTCCACAGGCAAATAGATGAGACTACAGTATGAGTAGATAGTACAGATGAGACAGTACCATGTCTCTAGGACTTGAGTCTGTTACAGAAGATTGTAGTCTACCTAGAGCCACGTGAAACCTCCCTCTGCAGCCTCAACTGGACTGACGGAGCTATACGTAGATCCATGTTCACATAGGTTCCTCGGCATTAACTAGTGCCATAAAAAGGGCCATATCCATAACTGTGCACAAACCATGATTTGCTAACAATTTCAAGCCTTTATATAGAATCTTAGAATATCCTGATTCGGAAGGGACCCACTACAATGATCCAGTCCAACTCCTGGCTCCACACAGGACCACCCAAAGATCAAACTACTTCTGAGAACATTGTCCAAACACTTTTTGAACTCCAGCAGGCTTGGTGCCTTGAGCACTTCCCAGGTCAGCCTGTTCCAGTGCCCGACCACCCACTGGTGAAGAACCTTTTCCTAGTGTCCAGTCTGAACCTCCCTTGACACAGCTTCATGCTGTTCTCTTAGGTCCTATCGCGAGTCAGCAGGGAGAAGAGAGCAGCATCTCCCCGTTTGCTCCTGCTTGTGAGCAAGGCAGTCATCACACCTGCTCCTAAATACATACCCTGTTCAGTGTTGTATCAGTTAAGATCTTACCTGACATTTATATCTGCCTGATGTTCCAGCAGGAAGAGTGCACTCTTACTATCTTGTCTCTGTATTGCCATATGTAGTAGAGTCTGTCCGTCTGACATTGTGTCATTGATGGATGCCCCAGATCCAAGCAGCTGAGCTGCTATCGTGTGCATGCCTGAAGAGTTACAGCTCGTTAATATTTTGCCTTCAGTTCTATAAAATAGACACCCTCTGAAGCATAAAAAATAAAGCTTCAAGCTTTCAGCTTCAATAATTACAAAAAAGAGATGTATTGAATCAGTGTAGAGCCTATTAAAATACACATACATGAGCTAAGCCAACTCATGACTCCACCCAGCTTAAAAATGCATTTACAAACCTGTCAAATACTGGTTACTGACTCCTTTTGGCCTTGCTTTAAGAAAAAAGTTATGGTATGATATACAGCAGATTCCCCATTAGTTTTGCCAACCTAAATTTAATATGGTCCTCCGTGACCACACCTAGCCTAATGCTTCATACCACCTCAGACTTTTGTCCAGCAATCATATTAGCTTTTAGTATTACATTCATAAGCCATTCACATGAATATTACTGTATTTAGATATTTAGCTTAGTTCTTCCTTACCTCACAGGTGGATCAGGACAATAGTAAGGATAAAGCTATGTTTGTTTCCTTTCATTGGAAATGGAAAAAAAAACAAGAGCCTTGAGCATAAAGATGTTTGTTACACATGGACGACATCTAGCACTTCTGTGCAGAGCACTTCACTAAGCTTTCTGCCTCATCTCTTAAGCCCAAGATATGAGCAGGCATTCCCCATACAGCTACTGTCTCCAGCTCAGTAGAACCATACTGATCCTGTGGTGACCACACAACCACTCTCTTATGGGTATAACCTAGTATGGTAGAAGCGCCACTTGTCTGCAAGCATCTATTTTTCCACAAAACATTCCCCCTCACATTTCAGAGAAGAAAATCTTCTGAAGCGGTATTCCAAGTTCCATTCCACTTCACAGCTACTTAAAGTAGCTCACCTTCCCTTTGTTCTAGAAGCTGGATAATACAGTAATGCTGACCTTTATAGAGTTAACCATGAAGAGACAATATAAATGGACACAAACGAAAACCACCAAAAGTTCGCAGTGGTACGATTCCACACAACTTCAAGTACAGTTGTAGGCAAGAGGCTTCAGGCTATCCCCTACTGAACAAGTGAAGCTGTACAGCTGGAAATCTATTGGCAAGCCAGATGTGAACATCATTTTAGAAGCTAAACAATCATTTAAAGCTCTCCTTGACAGCTTTTCATCAGCAGCACAAGCCAGGCCATGAACACACAACCACTGGCGTGTCCCAAAAATCTCTCACATCATAGCCCCTTTATCATAGTAAAGTTTTTTTATCTTGTTCCATAGGCACATACCTGTCCAAAGAGCCAATCCCAGCACAGTCTGGTCTCTCGAGTCCTTTAGACTAAAGTCAGGAATGATTTGCAAGTTATTGGTAGCATGAAGAGCATTAGCTAGGAAAAAAAATAATCATTCTGTTAGAGCATTCTTGTATTTGACCTGCAGTTGCAGATTGAAGGTTGCAGGAGTAACAGTGTCAAATTTTGAAGTGTCATAGGATCATTTAGGTTGGAAAAGACCTTTAAGGTCATCAAGTCTAACCAACCACCTAACACTAGAAGTCCACTGCTAAACCATTTCCCTTTTAGGGAAAGATCTCTTGAAAGATCTCTTCCTGAGCAAGTTACTTTCAATTTCCTAGGTGCTAATGCTTCTTGGGAGGTCCTAAGCAGTAGTAACAATACTCCCTAATCTTAACACTTACACTAAAAAACATCCAACATTCTAAGATGCTTAACCTCCTTCCCTTGCTATCTGTTTCCAAACAGCCATTTACCCAAAGCTCTGAGAATGAAGATCTCACTGTGTAAGCTATACTGCAATATGGTGGCAGCATCCCTCCTTCTCAGCTCCCTGGGATGGAGGATATTCTCCCCAGTTCACCTATTCCCTCCAAATGCCTTCTCTGGTAGGAGATAAAATTAACAGCTGAAGCAAGGCCCATTTCACTTCCTGGTGCTGTACAGGAAAAGCTGAACTAGTAGCATCTAACAAATACCCCAGGTTCCTTAAGTGTAGAACTGTCATCCACCAGTTTTTCAGCATTTGAGACTCAACTCTGTCTCAATTCTAGTACTACTCTGTACAAAATCATCTTACTGACAATTGAAGGAGGCAGAAGTCTCACCACAGAAAGATGCCTTTATCTGTATACAATTCCTGCATTTACCTGAACTATATACTTGGACAAGGAGAGAAAGAGAATCTCAGTTGTACAGTCAGAATACAACCTGGGGCTAAAATTCAAGTCCATTATGTACAGTGGAAAGTTTGGAGAGATCAGTAACAGAGACTATTTAGAGCAAGTTAATTATCTAGTCTCAACAAGCAGGCGATTTGAGTTTTGACACAACTGTTTAACCAGTCTTGTTAATTGCTCTACTTAAACAAGGTTTACAGGAAAGCGTGTTTGATTAGTAGCTTGTCAAAACACAGTTTAGATGGCATCTTGGCATACCAGTCCGCTAAAGCATCAATACAGTTTGAACTAGAAAAACATTACCTTTTTGTTCCAGGATGACTGATACCACATCTGGGTGATTGTGAGCAATAGCCATGTGAAGGGGAGTTTGCCGAGAAACATTCTCTGCTGTTGGAGAAGATGCATCCTTCTGACCATGTGCTGCTTCTGCAGTCTGGATGTTTGGATTGGCTCCTTGTTGCAGAAGTTCTGCTGTCAGGTTTGCTAGGCCATGCCTACAGGCAGTATGCAGTGGTGTTTCCCCCTTAAACAAAATAGGGGACTCGGTTAACAGCTTGAGAAACCAGAAAGATAGCTTTTAAACTACTGTGCCCACACATGGGTGTGAAAAAACTTAAGCGCTAGTAGTTGAAGCTCTTTCAGACCTTCAGCTACACGAGTTAACATATACTAAGGACTTTATTACAACAAGCATTAAAGGAAGAGTTAAACTTGCAATGCTGCTAGAACAGTGCTAGAACCATTATACTACAGTTGTCTGATCACTAGTAAATACCTGAAAACCTACAGAAGGCTCAGCAGACGTTTAAACTTGCTTTAAGCTAGGGTTAGCAACAAAGACCTCTGCCATCTTATTTCTGGAAGGAAATAAGGGAATTTTCATACAGTCTAAAAGTTTCTGTTTTTACCCATTTGTTTTGGTGGTTGACTTTCGCTCCATGAGTTGCTAGGAAGAGAGAAGCTGCCTCATTTCCTGCACCAGCTGCCCTCTGAAGCAAGCAGTTCCCTAAGGAAAAACACAAATACTATTAGAGTACTATTGCAACCATACCTTGACACTAAGAAGTGTTAGTTGGCACATTCCCCACTACCTTTCTACATTGAAACTTGAAGCCAAAAAGGAAAATCCTACCTATTAGTTATGCCTTTGAAACACCGGACTGTCACATACACTACTTAGTAGTTACACATTTTGAAACTGTAAAGAGGATGTTAGGACCTAGCAAGCAGTCCAGATTTTCTGTCACTTCCTGCAGGTCAAGTTCTACTCACGACCTGTCAGTGTTCCTGCTCTGGGGTAAGATATTACCACCTACCCATACCATTCATTACGTAGCAATAACTGTCAAAACTTCATTCAACTACACAAAAATTTTGCCTAGTTCCATGCTATTTGGACATGCTAGAGTAATTTGGACCACAGAGTGCAGCCAGCACTAGGCATTTAACTCACAAGCCTTCCACCTACATGGAAATACAAACCTCTGTTTTACCTGTTACTGTGTCTGGAGCATCTGTATTGCTGCCTCGTTGGATCAACCTTGCTGCAAAACTGTTCTCGTCGAACGAAGTTCCATTTACAACAGGGGCATCCTCAAAAGGGTTTACAGATTGATCAGACGATACAGTGATATACTGAACCGCAAGCCACAGAGCTGTGCTTCCCTCATGATCCTTCAGCTCCAGGTCTAGTCTAAAAGTAAGAGTTAATATTCCTCAACTTATGCCTTAGAAAGCGGTCCCAGGTGCTGCTTAAGTTTCAAGTGTCTGAAAAGCTGTGCAAGTTTATTCAATACCTCACTGACAACTTCTGCTTACTTAAAAACTTCCAAAGTAACTGGAGCTACAGTAGAATTTGTGAATACTCTGAAACAAGCAAGATGCCTTTTATTGACTACAAAATTTAAGCCCATGACTCTTAAGAGAAGTGTGGTCTTGCTAGATTTGGCTTGTAACAAACTGTCTCAAACAGGCAAGTCCTCTTTAAAGTCACATACAAGAACTGTAAAGTCAACGATGGAGAAACTGAATTAAATGAAGTATTTTGCTTCCTGACCCTATAATGTCACGTGATAGCTTTAAGCATAATCCAAGTTGAACTCAAGACTTAAAATGTCTGAATATATTCTTATTACTCTTTTTGGTTCCACTACAAATGAAGATATTGCCACATTTCATCTAGCTCTCTAAGAAAAACACTGAGATGCAGTTTGCTTCCTCTTTACAGGAGGGTAAACTTGCTTGGCTTCTGGCATCTCAAGTTATGCAAAGCCTTCACAGTTTTGCATCTCTAGCCTACTGCTGGCCTTATGATACAGCAAAAAGCCCTAAAGAGCTGTTAAACAGTTTTCATACCTTCACTGAAATAGGTACTCAGTGTATTTTACATGTACGCAGAACTTACTGTTTGCACTGGAGAAGCTGACTGAAAACAGGTTCATTCCTGACCACAACCGACACATGTAATGGGGTCCTGCAATTGGAGCAAAGTACAGTTACATCAATAAGAGAGGCATTTAAGATTTGTCTGTGCTTGCCAACATGTCCCTATCATTTATGGGGCTAACCTTCACCTCTGCTTTCAGGTGAAGGGCCCAAGTACATCTTGACAGAAAAGCAAGCTTCCCTTTTAGCGGGTATGGTTCCAGTGGATTTAGAAGTTAGCAACTCTTCACCCTAATAGAAGAGCTAACCTTCAAGGAAAGAGCACAAAAGCTTGACTTACCCAAATCGAGTAGCTAATACACTCTGAGGTTTCTACATCATTTTATGTACTTGTTTGCCAGTCCAACGTAACCTCTAAAGCAGTTTAGAGACCCTGCACTTCATATAAACATGCTGCACATATTGGCTATTTGAGATAATTTCTATTGTATTGACAGAGCTTCGAAGAGGCAGATTTTTAGGAATGTCATTTGTCATCTTGGTTAGCTTACTTTACTGTTCAGTGATCCAATAAAGGCAAAAAACTGCTTGCCATCTGTTCCAGCAGTCAACTCACCCCCCAGCTTTCTATAGGGAAAATTGGTCATGACAATGTACTGTTCAGCCTGCAACAGCTTCTGCTCTGAGTGCTACCTGCAGGTCTCAAACTGAAATAAATGACTTCACCTTCCCTGCTTCCACCATCACCTGTGCTTTGCTGAGACCTGAGAAGGTTCCCAGTGGGCTGTATCTGACAGCTGCACTGTTATCTGTTAAACTGGTAGCAGACTTTACCCCATCCAGTATTTACCTTCCTTTGCTGTCTTGCATATTTGGATTGGCTCCTGCCTGTAGGAGGGATTCTGCTATCTGTGCCATCTCTGCCATGACATCTGGCAAATGCTTCTTGGGGCTGTATGACGCCACAAGGTGCAGAGGAGTCTCCTGGTCTCCCAGCGTAGCAGCATTCACACGGGCACCGTTTTTAATGAGAAAGTTTGCAGCAAATTTGTCTCCTTTCGTGAAAAAGGATAAAGTTATTTATGGATACACTGTGAACCCTGTATGTTCTAAACAAGCCTAGAAAATGGATACGTGACTTCCTTCTATATCATACAATCATTCCAATAGAACAGTCTGCACCTCAGTAATAGATAATTTCAGGAACACTCCACTGCAAAGCCAGGATTAAGATATTTCATAACTACCTCTCCCTTTTGCGTTTTGCCCTAAGGTTACATGCAACTCAAGTTCACGCACTAGTTCACTTGGTATGGTGATACTAAGTTTGTTAGCTTCTGTATCAAGATAAATCCACTGCAGCTTTAATGCGCTACCAGGCAAGTTGTGAGACTGCCCACAGTTCTGAATGAAAGGTGCTATTCCAGGGCAGTCAGAAGAATGCAGAAGTTAGTTGCAATCTGTTCAGTGCTGCTATATAAACAAGCAGTAATGCAGTCCTTGCTCTTGAAAACGTAGGCCCCCATGAAGTAATGGCTTCAACAGCCAGGACCTATCGTGAAAGGCATTCCTAAGAAATCCTTCCTTAGATCTTCTCAGAAGTCAGAACTTAGGCCTGCTTCAAGGTGCACAAGACCTTGAACTTGAAACAAGACATACAGAATGCCTTCAGCATATTACTAGTTTCCCTTATTCCAAATACTAGTTTGAGTACATGCATTCACAAGTTGCTTGTCCTGACAGCAAGACTGGATAACAAAGAAAACTGCCTGAAAAAGCAGTATGGATTGCTGTCATCTCTGGCATCAAGAAATAAAATCCAACTGCCCCCCCCATTTCCTTATCTGATATTCCCCCACTCTTTAGTGATCAGAAATAAGAATCACGTGGCAAGTTCAGACAATTTGCTTAAGCTCCATTTCCAGAACACGACTGTTAACAGTGATGGAGTCACTGAAGTTTTTGTTACTGAAAAGCAAGCATTCTCAGAGCTCTAGCTTAGGCTGAAAGCAGACATTAGAAGTGGAACACAAATGCTAGTATTAAGAGAAGCCTGCTGCAAACTTTTCAGTGCTGCAGCCACCACAACACTGACCTATGCCTAGAAGACCTCCTACTCCTGCTGCTGAAGCTTCGTTCACCGGACCAGACACCAGCACTACCCTGTTTAGATATGTAGGAGATTAAAGGAAGAAGTCGCAAGCTGCACTGAGCTAACAAAACTTAAATTTGCAGATATTTAGATTGGCATAGCACGTCCCTCTGCTCCTCGTCTTTTTCCAGAGGGTTTCTCCTCCCCTCAAACTGCTGTTCAGTAGGGAGAGGTCCCTTGCGGTTAACCATGATCAGTAAGAAGCAGATGCTGCATATGAAACATGTTTAGAAGGCTTTATCTTTGTTTTATAGCTAGGTTGCCCTTGCTTGATTCAACCATTTGTCAGGGGCATTAAGCAAGTTGCCACATTAAAATACTCTCTGCATCTCCCCATATTTCTTCCTTCAGAATAAAATACTCTACTAGGATTGCTTCTTGATGTTATGTAGTACAAGTTTAATGCAACAGCCAGCAGGCTAGCCTTTAGATCCTAAAAACAAAAAAACTAACAAACACACCCTTTTTATAAGTTTAGCAAAAAAACGGGACAACATTTATCTGTGACTAGAGGTTTCTAACTAAAGTGTCAACTACAGAGTGAGACAAAAATAGACTATGGAATATATATTCCACACTGGAACTGCAAGTTAAAGAGCTTCATATCCTATTTACTTACCTCTTTGGATGGCTTTATGTAATAGACTCCAGCCTTTCTTGTCTGCCCTATCTACATCAGCCTTGTAGTTGACCAGCGTAGTTGCAATACTCTCCAGTCTTTGGGAGAGGGCTAAATCCAAAGCAAGATCTCCATTTTGATCCAATTCATTAAGCTTCCCAGGAAGCTACAACACAAATTTAACCAAGATGACACTAGTTAAACAGGTATGCTCAACGGCCCAACATAACATTTTTAACAGTCCATTTCAACTACCATAAGAGTAGACCCTAAACTCTAATTCTAAATGCTACTGTTGCATTTAGGTAAGCACACCTTACACAGGAAAATAATCAGAAGGCTAGCTGAGTCACCAAATGCAAGTCTTAGCAGGAGACTGGTTCCATGAGAAAACAGGAGTTCTACCTACAAGTCTTGTTTAACTCGCAGGAAGCAAGACTGGCAGTTGTAAAGATTCTGCCTATCTAGGCACAGTCAACACGGTAATAGGAAGAATTCTTCACGCATTCCTTTTTAAGATGTCTCAAATCCTAAAATCTACTGGAAAGCTTATTTGCTAGTTTAGAATGTTCATCTGAACAGAACAGATGCCTGTTCAAAGAAATAATGCTTACCGAACTGCCACGAAGTAGCAAAGTTTACTAAGCCATGCACATCTGAAGTTGCATGGTATAAATATCAGCTATAGATTTTATTTAAAACATCTTGCATGCAATGGATTACATCAAAAGTGTTGACTCACTTCTTAATTATGTCTTTATAGAGCCTTTATCACTCAGCCTCTATTACAGACATAAAAGTAGCTACAACAATAAACATACAAGTAAGAATTGGTGACAGAAATAGCTTACACTAGCAGTTAGAAACTAGTTATTTAAAACATGAAGTTACAGAAGACAGTAAGAGTTAGTCTCACTATACCTGTGAATCCATTTCAATAAGATATAAGAAGACTACATCTTCTCTCTCAACTTTAATAGCCTTATGCAAAGGATATTCTGTCTTTGACTTGAACATTTTATACAATAACTGAGCACTCATGCTACTGAAGTCTTCTTTACGCAAGTCATCCTAGAACCAATAAAAAAACAAAGGGTAAGCAGTATTTTTGTTTTGTTTATAAACAAGGCATTGCACAATGCTATTACGAAATTCACAAAACAAGCTCAGTTAAAAGCTCCATTTTGGTAACATGCACAACATTACAACAAGCAGGAACAATCCAAGATATCCTGTTAAGACTAGGAGGAAACTCAGAGGAAGTCTTACATTTTAGTTTTGAGATCTGGTACAGTGAGGTATTTTTCCTCCCTGTTGTGACAGGTACAGAAAACAAGCATTTTACCATCCATTACAGTAGATAAACATCTAGTTCCTAAACTAATTCTCTATCTGGACTCTAGTCACAGGTTAGTATTAAGCCTCATTGTCAAAAGAGCTATTGAGGAATGACAACTCCACTTAAGTTTGAAATTTGATCTCTGAATACAAAGCAGTATCTACATCTGATCCCTGGATGTGCTGTCTTAGATATAGGATAACCTAAATCCTCATACACCAGTCTGCTGTTGGCAAACAGATTTATTTTAAAGACTAATCCATTACACAATTAATCAAGGTTTCCTCAAAATATCAGAGCAAATGAAACTTCGAAGTCAGTTGCAAGATTGCTTGCCACTCCCCCTGCTAGAGAAGATAAACTCTCTCCTGGCTTGGCTCTTACTTACAAGGATTATTTGTAGAAGTAAATGCAGGCCTGGGATTTGTAATCCTATATAGACAGGGATCAAACTATGGGTGAACCTCTGAACAATTTAGAGTCCAGATTTGATAATACGATCCTCTTGCCTATCACAATGGCTTTGGTTTGTTTCATGTTTATGAAAGTAAGAGGCTTTTGACAGTGAAGTATTTCCTGTGAACAGAACAACTCTTCAGGCTACAAGCTACCTCCCCCTGCCCCATCAAGACATTTATACAAAGATGGATAAGGGGCATAACCTCCAGAGACAACAATGAAAAAAACTTAGGGGAATAGCCATTTAACGTACATTGTTTCAAAAATAATTATGATTTAACACTGTATAAAATACTAAATAATGCACTGCCAAAAGCAACGTATTATAAAGATAAGTGAGAAAGAGGGGAAGGGAAAGTGATTCCTGCCTCAGGAAAAGCCCCTTCATTCACGCTTAACACTTTGACCCCTTGAAAAACCTAAGGGTCAGGGCAACAGGTTGCCTTAGTCACTGAAAGGCATCAGGAATCCACGTAATCCCTATCCCAGCTGGAATGCTTGAATGGTAGCATACAAAGACAAATTTCTGAGGTTAGACAGCGCAGTAAGTGAAGTTCTAGTGCTTAAGTTTCTATTCTCTGTAAACATTTTTCCTTTTGCTTCCTTCTAGCAGTACTTACCCAGTGACTAGCAATTATCTCTGCACAATAATTGAGAAGAGTGCTAGCATTCAGCTCCTCAGCAGTCTGATAGAAACGAATGCAGTTCCTGACATTAACTAGTGACATAACTCCTTTTTCACATCTGTCAAAATAGGGGAAAAAAAAAAAAAAAAAAAAAAAAAGGGTTCAGTAAACAGCTTTACAGTAATCACCCTCCCATGCTGTTACAGGTTTCTATATACTCTTCTCCTGGATGCCAACAGAAGTAGCCCTGGACTTACTTTACTGTAATGCCATGCAGCATAAATATACTTTAATCAGAAGCCCTATAAGACAGTTACCGCAAAAGCAGACTCCTATTAAGGCAGAGTTTGTCTAAGCTGAGGTCCCATAATAGCACTACTCACTGTAGGAGCCTGCAAGTAAATAGAGGCATGCCAGTTCTCCCAGGGGAACAAGCTGCAGTTCTTAGACATCTTCCCTACTTCCTAAGTACTACAGTATCACAAGCATGCCAAATAACTGTTTGTTTCATGAAGAGAAGGGACAGGGTTTAGCATTAGATCCACCAAATCATCTTTAGAGGTGTGAAGCTATTAGTCGAGTTTGTTGGAAGAAAACTGCAAACTGAACTTGACGTTAAGCATGGCAGTGAACTCCAGGTAGTTTTCAATACAAAAAGGAAACACTTTTATTTGGGTGTCTGCACCTGAAGACATATACTAATCACCAGCAGCATGCTGTACTTGGGCTTTTTCCTTGCCACCAGACTATCATGCAGAGGAATATTTTGGTAGTACAAAGTCTGAAGGTAGTTTCAGCACTGGCCATACAGATGTCAAACACTTGTTTTAAATTACTATTAACAATTTAGTCTGCTTCACGTTGTATCACAAATATTAGATTGAGTAAGGACCTTAAGTACTACTACAGCACCAGACACCCCTTAGGCAAGAGATTATCAAAGGATACTTCATCTTTGATAAAATTCAAAGCTTCAGAGTTGAACAAAACTTGAAGAGGTTTCATTTTGCACATTCAGACTTGTCACTAAGTGGTTAAGAACATTAGACATTCAAGATAACAAGCCATCCCCTACTAAAATGGTGTGATCATCCTCTCCATAAAGGGGAAGTATTTAGCATAACATTACCCTTCTTCGTGAAAAGTTGCTATCAAGACACACAGAACACCTATTTAAGTTAGAGTTTTCACCTGTGGCCTTTTAATATTACAAGATACTGTCATTGACTCTTCCTTTCTTGCAATTCTCCAGAGCTTGTTATTAATATATTGCTCTCCACTTCCTCTCACTGGCAAATTAGGGTTATTAGTTTGACTGGAAGAAGAACTGGGAAGTAAACATAAAAGCTGTAAGGAAAAACTGCTACAGCATAACTATAGTGCAAGGCTTCATTTCCTGTGACCAGCTGAATGTCCTGCTGCATTACCAAAAACCTCAAGTCTTTGAGAAAAGCAAAGCTGCAGCCAACTGCTAGCAGCTGTCAACTTATTTCTATTCAAACAAGGTTAAAGAGTTCAAGAATAACCACTGTATTTACCAAGACTCACCTTTCCCTAAGCAGCTGGAGCTGAAATTTATTAGCTAGTTTCATGAGCTCTGTCAAAAAGATATCATCTTCTCGTAGCTCAAGTTCATCTGTGTAGATCCAGCGCAGCATTGCCATGGTTACCTCTTGGTCAGCATCTGGTACAGGGAGCAACAGGGATTAATAAAATACCCAAAGAACAATCACCTATTCAAGTAGTTGCTGTTCCTCTGACTGTTAAAGTCACAGCTACCAGGAAGAATATCATCTCATTGAAACCACACTGCTTTAGCTTAATCAAAACGGCAAAATAAAGAGACAAAACTGGGCAGAAGTCAAAGCTAGCAGCAGGGTGGGCACCAATCAGGAAAACCTTTCTTCCATTGGAACACTGTGCAGAATACAGGGAGCCCTGTACCATCTCCCAGTTGCTAAATGAACATCACTTTTAAGGGCCAGCGATGCCCCTTTGAAGTCTTTGCTCCCTCACATACGGCTAAATCCACATCTCTATGTGACATGCCCAAATCCCTCTTTCATTTTCAGAACCCTTTCTGGCATATTGCAGTCATGCGTGTTATAAACTGTGGCATGTCAATAAGCTTGCTTACATCTTAGGAATGACTACAAAGTAGTTAGAACTGCTAGGAACCATTTCTAAGAAAGGTGAAAGTCAGTTTAAGAAGCTGGATAGACTTCAGGTGTTTGTAATACTGATCCCAACCAAGGCCGCACGTTGTTAACACAGCAAAAACTACAGAAAACTATGCACAGGACACAAGCGATGCAGCCCCAACAGCCAGGGCCTCGGCACCTACGCAGAAGCACTGTACTGACAGTCCTGCCTGCAAGGATATAGATGAGAATTACTATATAACATCAGATCAGACCAATTTCTAAACTAATAGTGGTTGGTGGTTTTTTTTTTTTTTTTCAAAGTAACAATAGTCTCTTAAGCTGTTTTGTTTTTAAAGATAAAAGACAGATGTTCAAGACTGAAAAACCCATCCTAAAACGTCTTTACACAGAGTTGTCTCAGATTATTTGCAAAATACCAGACAGTACTTGACATAGCATGTAGACTGTCTCCTAAGAAACAGGAGACTTTAATAAGGCAAGTATCTTTGGCCTAACTTGAAGTTATCAGAAAAGCCTACTTGAACTGTAATATCAGCTCTGCCTTGGCAGAGAAAAGAGTACATGTCCTCCCTCCCAACACGAGAACCTGTGCTTATCTTTTATGTTCATTCCGCAGAATACGTGAACTCTGAAAATACTCAGTTTCAAATGCTGCCTGTATTTTGAAATTAGGATTTAGGCAATCTTAACTTGCAAGTTCTAGAAAGGACTTTTTTATTTTATTTTAAAGAAAACCCTGACATAGTTTTTGGGGGAACAGCTTGTTGCTTGCTAGAACTACTTCATAAAACTAACCTTTGCGCTATGTATCAAAGTGTTGTTCTGATGGTGCTTTTTTTTTTTTTTTTAAAATTAGTTCTGTAACAGTAGGTGGTATTCTTTACATAACTTGTTCTAAGCATCATTCAATAAGAGGAACCGTTTACATTGCTAAACATGCAAGACCACAACTACATTTGAGATTCTCAGATTAGCACGAATGGGAAGATACAAGTGCTATGGACTACCACTTAAAGACTTGCAACAAAGCCACAATTAGCGTTAGGGCTTTTTGGTAATAAATCTTATGCTAACATAGCACTCAATTCAAAAAAAAACTCCTTGGCATCTGTTCTCTTGCAGCTGCAGAAAGATCCTTAAATCCTTCTGCAGGAAAGTTGCTATGCTGTCTCACAGAACTGGCTTGCTGTGACTTGCTTCCTTCCAGTTTGTCTGCATTTAGGACTCATGATAAGATACAGCACGGAAAGTCAGGCCAGAGCTTGGTATTCAACATGCAAGCCTGCAAACCTGCTTAACTTCATACCCATTTTTATTGCTCACAAATTAATTGTGCAAGACTTTCCTATACCGTTAAGTACAGAAGAAAGTCTCAATTTGCAGGAATGCTGCCCAGTGTAAGCATATGCAAGAAACAGCTACACTGGAACAAAACACCATCTTACAGAAGACAGCCTTTCAAAAACTTCTTTTTCCTTAGCCTATTTTGCAAAGGTATCAAAATGCCAAAGCAAATCACTTTTGTAAGATCAATCTTTGTATTTATTTCTTCCACACACGCTGTTAACAAGAAGCAAGGTATTTCCATTACACACTTCAGAAAAATTATGCACACTACCTCAAAAAGCCCTGTCCTTAGAAAGGAAGAAGTCAAGCTCCTCCATATAGATTTGACTGTCATTATGTTTAGCTGACTCTAGAAAAGACAAACAGGCCACCATGCTCAACCCCTGTTCATTACAGAGAAAGAAGGTAGGTTATTGATTTAACTAGCACTAGCATCACGTTCGCAAGTCTACCACCATGTTTCAGAGAAAGCTTCATTATCAACTGACTAAACACCACTTTTTGCGAACAGCACTAGTCCAAAAGGTGCAAGAGTAACCTTTTCTCAACAGGCTCTTTCACCAGTCATCCTAAAGACAAGTGAAGTATCACGTATTACACTAAGCAATGACTGACCTGACAGATCCAGCTCCTCTGTTGAGGCAAGGTTGGCTAGACTCCAAGCATCACTGCGTGCCGCTAAGACAAACTTGTGAGCCCTGATGTGCTTGTCTCTGACCTTTATCTTCAGATCACTGATAAGAGGAGAAAAAAGCACATCCATTTATTATGCAGGCTTTCCCCATTCTTAGATATGCAAGGATTCAGTGTCTCCTAGTATCTGTCCTTGCATCCACATTTAGATTCAGATTGTTTGAGATATCAAAACACATTTGCTGAAGTGGAATACTTCACCAAATGATGCAATTATTATTTTTATATGAATGAAATTAGTCTCTAGTATTTAAATGTTTAACAGTTTCACAGTAAACTGCTAGGGAACTACTGCAGAAGACAGGAAAATCCAGCAATCTTGAGGTTAAATATTTAGGTTGCAGAGTCCATTCTAGCACTGTCAGCTAAGCACCAAAGGTTTCATGCAAGAGCAGTAACAGAACAAACGATGTTTGACAGTAGTCTTGAGGACAACGCAGACTCCAAGAATGCCCAGTTCCTCAGAGACCAGCTGTCAAGAACACTTTAATTTCATACTAAACCTTTTAACACCAGGTTATCCTTTGTACTTAAAAAGTACTTGCCCTGTTTATTTTAAAGTTCCATGTCTTGCAAGTGTTACTCCTATGTAGGTGTATTTTCAGACAATTTTCTAAACCAAAACACCTCTATGAACTGAAGTACAAAATACACAGATGTTACTTTAAGCTTTCACTGGGACTTGCTTCCTTTCTCCTTTTCTTGTTCGGCCACTATTCTACAACTTTAAACCTAGAATCTGAAGAAATAATCCAACTCTTCTGACATAAGGCATCTAACAAATCTCATCTTTTACCAAGCATGCAATTTTCTCATCGGACATACAGACTTCTCAGAGAAACCTGAGACACGGTGGGAACACATTTTAAACAAAACTACCTATTTTCCCTTACATGCCTAGCCTCCTTTGCGATACTGGAGTTGGTTTCAGTAATAGCAAAGAAATTGCTAAGTGTCAGGTGTGGTCTTGGAACTAAATCCGTTGAAGCATCTAGAGTATTAACAGTGATCCTTAATGTTCATATGGAAGATAAACGATGAAACCTAATTTTACATTAAAACTCAGAAATACAGTATCATTTACACTGTCAAGTCCTAACTGCCCAAAGCTTGTTACGCCATACAAACAGACAAGCCAATTAAATCAGGCTTCTTTACACATAAAAAAAGAGCAGAAAGCGTGCAGGAGATAGTCCTTCAAAAAAGTAGGGCTTTCCAATTGTAAGATACACTGCATAATTAATGTGTCAACTAGCTGTAGGACAGTGTAAAATAACTTCTGCTCAAAGGAAGCTCAGCCATCGACCGTGAAAGCAGCCAACTTTCTTTAAGCTTGTCTTAAATGCCAGCCTCAAAGATAAACTTGAGCTTAGAGCTCTTGATCCAAGAATTGGATTCGAGATGCTGCCTGATCTTAGAGTGCTTTTGCAACATCTACCCGAGGACCCTGCTCACACCAGGCAGAAGTGAAAGCATTTTTCTTGTCCAATATTAGCACATATTATAAAGTCAAAGTTTCCTGTAATCCCCCCTTCCCCAAAGGAACATTTCTTACCTGTACTGCTCCTGCTGATAGAGTTCAGATACAATGGCAAGAAGTCGACTAATGAAAGTGTCACTGGCGTTGTCTTGGTTAGCCTGGGCAGCCAGAAGGTTGCATCTCCTTTCTGTATCAGCAAGTTTCTTCTGCAACTTCACATACTCCTGGCGGAGAAGCATCAGGTGCTTTTCCAGCTTGGCCACCTCCTCTGCAGAGGCACACAGTGTTACTACAAGGCTGAAACGTTGCACATCTGTGCACTGCATCTGGGAGTAACTTCACTCTACAGGTGCATTACACACTTACTTTAGTCATGGGGCATTCCAGTAAACACCTCTTCCACACTACTTGAGTAATTCATCCCCAGTATTAAACCTTTTATTTTATATCACTGCTAGCCATAAGAACATTGAAAAAACAAACAAACAAAAAACATAGAAAAACAGAACACACTGATGAAAGCTACTCCTAAATAGAGTTCCTGAATGCTATCCAGTCAGGTGCACCACAAGCTTTCTAAAGCCACGGAATTGTGGTGGGGTAGAGCACAGACTCGCTTGGCAGCAGTGACCAATCAATTCAGTTACGATGCTGCCTGCCTTGACAGCAGTCATCGAGCACAAGCAAGCATCAGAAGAGCTGCTGGCAGTACAACATCTAACCCAGAGCGCTTAACTTACCTGTCTAGAGCTTTTTGC
This sequence comes from Cygnus olor, assembly GCF_009769625.2. Classification (NCBI taxonomy): domain Eukaryota; kingdom Metazoa; phylum Chordata; class Aves; order Anseriformes; family Anatidae; genus Cygnus; species Cygnus olor. The sequence goes on along the minus strand of NC_049188.1, from coordinate 3,825,523 downwards.
ACTGTCAGCTAAGAAGACCCTTAAGAAATAGCCAGAGAAAGCAAAGTTTCCCCAGAACCTGTGTTTCTAAAGGCCAGTCAAAAAATATATAAAGCCGGTTACTCTCGATCAACACACTCCCCCAGCGGAGGCTCTGCAGTGGCGAGGCATCGTGGTGCAGAGTTGGGTCCGTGGCGGGCACTGCAATTCACAGGCACAGCAGCAGCACCTGGCCATCAGATCCCTGACCAAGCGTTCCCATCCCACTGCAGAGCCTGCTCCTCCACCACACCGAAGAGCTGTGGTGAGGCCCTTTGCTGAACGGCCGTGTAGAACTTGACCTGGGACACTCATATGAAAACCCTCTACTTCACTGCTGGATGTAAAAGTCTTTACAGGTGCTTAAAACCAGACTAACTGAGGAGCATTCATGGATGAGGTGCATAGGCTACATGCAGCTATCACTGTGGTTAGCTGACTATTACCCACCCATAACAATCCACACCAATAAGGCAAGTTTCCAAACAAGGTACACATCCAAAGTCAGTCCTAAAACGAGAACGGAGCAGGGAGGAGAAATTTGGAAGGTAACCAATGGGAAAGTTTTCACAAGATTCCTCCCTGCTAGCCAGGAATTCACTGTCCAACAAGTTTTTCTCAAATATTTACAAAATGTAAAACAGTATTAGAAACAAGGAGAAGCCGAGCTCTGCGACCAGTGTTTTCTTTCTGCTCCTAGAGAAAAGTTCAACAGCAGAGCTGGCCTTGGCCTCGCTCCAGCAGGTCCCCAGGGCACAGCATCCTCCCCTCGCTCAGCTGGGGGCTGAATGCCTCATTTAGCCTTTCCTCCACGACTGCTGTGGCAAACGCTCCCTCCCTGTAAGTCTTTTAACTTAATGACTGTAATGGACAAAGAGGAGGTAATTTACCCTGTTTGACTCTTCAGTTAATACTGCTTAAGCAAGGTTGGCAGTGCACTTGCTTCAACAGCCAATTACTCAGCTCCATCCTTTACCAGTTAATAGATATCGCCTCCTCTGGGATACTGACTCTGCCGAGGTATGCTGTGATTCCAAAACTGTGCTACCAGAGAAGCCCTCAAAGGGAGCTGAAGCTCTGCTCTGTTCCTTCCACCTGAAGACGATGCAGTGCCCGTGTTCCCAGAACTAGAGGGACACGTCTCTGAAGCAACCACTCCTTCCTGAGTGATTCATAAGGAAGGTGCCAAGGGTGGCACAAAGCAAACCCTGCTGCTACAGGAAGGACAGCGATGCCTGGTAAGAGCCAAGAGTGATCCTGAAAGACACTTTGAGAGAACTACTGCAAAAATTAGTGCACCAACACTGCTGTTCATACACTGAGATTCCAAGGAGCCATCTCAACTCAAGTGGTAGGAACAAGAAGTTGCCTGCTGAACCTCCCAGCACGTATAACCTCAAATAAACACTGCATCTTCAAGCCAAGCAATGGAAGTGTGAATGGGGGAATAAAGAATCAGTATCAGAAGGTAACACCTCAGGTTCTCTCATTTTACCTAAGTAACTTGGAGCCAGTGAACCCTGAAGTCACTGGGACATGATGCAGAACTACCTTGTAGCTTAAAGCAGCAGCAGCTTCAGTTTTACACAGAAAATCAAGCTCATTTCACTGTTGCTTCCAGGGCAACCCAAGACAACCACTACTGGCAGTGAAAACACCTGAAAGAACTGAAGCTTTGAGAAGTCTTGCTTTCAGATCGATGGCATGTAGAATCACAGAATCATTAGGGTTGGAAAAGCCCTCCAAGATCCTCTGGTGCAACCGTCCCCCTACCACCACCATCACCCACTGAACCATGTCCCTAAGCATCATGTCCAACCTTTCCTTGAACACCCCCAGGGATGGCGACTCCTGTATATACTTCCTGTAACCACAGTGAGACAGATTGATCGATATCCAGTTTCTGCAAGGACTGCAGGAGCCATAAACCCAGAGTTTCTTCTTCTACACACAGGAGCATGCATAACAGCTGTGTATTACTTACAGCTGCACACCTGCAGACCATTGCATCTTACAGCACCTTTCAGGTGCACATTCAAGACAGTCCTCAACATCCACCTAACCAGCATTCAGTGCAAAAGAGCAGAACATCAACTTTTCCCTGCATGTTGTTCATTTGAAGAGTTCACACTGCATTATCACTTCGAAAGGACAGCACACTGACACGCAGGGAGAAGCATCATCTGCTTAAAGCAATGGCACCACAGCTCCAAGCTTGCTATTTACAGTCCTCAAATCTCAGGGGAGGTCAGCACTTAAAAATCAATGTAAAATGACCACAGCATCTCCAAGTTGAGAGTCATTTTGACAGAGTGCACAATATTGCCAGTCCACGTTAAGCATGGACATTTCTCTGGCTGTCTTCCAAGCACAGATGTACGCACCTATGTGTGCAGTAACCGCACAATAACAAAGAGCCTTGGATCAAGGCCCTGAAAAGACAGCCTTACTTGCAGGGAAGTCTCTGGCTAAACACAAACCCGGTGCACACATGAACAGGATGGCTGGGTTTGGCAGAGAGGCATACACAGAGCGACTCCTTTTCGGAGCTCATACCCTAGGTGTAGAGTTAACAGATGGCTAGATGAGAAAATAAAAGCAGTGTTTGTTAACACATTCCTGGCAGATGCACTAGTATCTCATGAACTGGCAGAAGTTTAAGGTCCTTATCACAGACTTCAGAGAGGCTAGTGGAGTTTTCTTACAGCAGAAGGAACAGAAGTCTCGAGAGCGATTTGTCAGCTGAATCCAAAGAGATAAGAAAGGAGGCAATAGGCAACGGGGTGGCAGATAGCATGTACCGAAAACCAGAGGGAGGGCCTGGTGGAACCAGGTGTCCATCCCACCCTTCCAGAGCAGCATGGATAAGCTCTTTACTTCTGAAATGAGCGTCTCAGGGAAATATTACAGAAAAACACATTATTTCCTTTCCCAAAGTCAGGTCTATCATCCAGTGCTCCACTTTGACCCACCTTCTCCCCGCAGCTGTCCAAATCATGGCTTCCTTGTTCCCCCTCAGTTTTGTCCACTTATAATCTTTACCCTGACGACCATTCCAAAAATACTGCAGCATGCTTCCTGCTGCTCTAGACTCAAGCATTACTCCAACTGTTTTTACCCCTGCCTGCACGCCCCTCGTATCCTCTGACATTAGTGGGACAGAACTCTTACAGAAGCTCCAAAAGCAAGCTCTGCACTCGCCTTTATGAGCTTTGAATAATTTGTACCTAGCAATTGCAATAAATCTAATTCAAGATTTCCGCACGCAGAGGGAACACCTCCACAAGAAAAAGCGCTCTGCCTGCTTCTGGGCAGATGACCACAATCTGACAACCTCCCTTCCTTAATAAACCTTCATTTCCGATTTGACTCTCCAGTATCAACAGTTCATAATTATAAAAAAACACTGCTGAAGATGAGTACTTTATTTGAACGGACAAAATGAGTCCCTCCACACAGGTCTCATAACAAATTGAGTGAGGAGAGCTACAACTCCAGCTCACTACTCCTGTTTACACAGACTCTCTCAAATGATTGTGTGCTTTCTTCAGCTGAAAGCTCAGGGAATTGCTAGGGAGGAATCTTTGAGAAGTGCGGATATCTAAAAAAGGACCTGCATCAGCCACAGGGTCATCTGCCAGAGCAGGATCGCAGACCAGATCTTTGAGGGTCTTGGTGAGGAAGTTTTATGACCTGCTGGCATCTTTGACATCAGAGGTGGTGGGCCCCTGAAGTTTAAAGGTGAGCCCAGTAAGCTGGTCAGCTAACTACAAGTTAAGATGTTGCTCTAAGGATTTATTAAGCAAGCTTGAACAGAGCATCTTCTCAGCTGATGCACACCAGATCAGCACATGCTGGTTAACCTTTAACAAGCACTTCTGAAATTCTACCAGTCTGATCACTGGAGTTTAGGAGTTGAAGGCAGCGCTGTTAAGACTGGAAGTCAGAGCTTTTATCATGCCTGTAACTTGGGACTTTCAGCTCAGTTTGCTGATTCAGTTTCCTCCAAGGAGGAAAAGAGGAAGCTTCTGTCTCGCGTTAAGGAAAAGGACTTTAGACATCCCAGCGTTTTTCAAACCCCACTACCTCGGTTCATTGTGGAAGGGTGTAACTGACAACCTGTGAGCTGTACAAAAGCACTTCGGGTGTTCTTTAGGAGTTACAGCTCCAAGCCGAGCCCAGACCCAGGAGGCCTGGCAGCAGCGGGGGACGGCAGGTCCCCCTACTCATCCTGAGGGACCCGGGGCCCCCGCCCCGCCCCGCCCCCCACACCACAGCAGGCCCCTCGGGGCTCCCGAAGCGGCAACTTCTTCCCAAACCGCCCCCGTCCCGAGGGGCACGGCCGGCCCTGCCGCGGGGCGCTCCCTGAGGGTAAACCGGCAGCCGGGGCGCCCCCCCCCCCCCGCCATTTCACGTTCACCTCGGGGTCTGCCCGCCTCAGCCGAGCCCAGCCCAGCCTCGGCGGGCACAGCCCAGCCGGCCCCACACGGGGGCCGCCCCCGGTGCCCCCCTGGAGCCTCCCCAGCCGGCGGCGCTGCCGCTGCGCCCGGCGGCCACGGCCCCGCCCGGGCTCCCCCCCTCACCTTCCGCCATCTTGGGTCCGCGGCCGCAGCTCTCGCGAGAGCGCCGCGCTCGGCCGGCGGGGCGGGCGGGAGTTCTCGCGAGAGTAGCGCGGACCCCTCCCGCCTCAGGGCGCTGAGGTGCTTGAGGGCTCGGTCCCCCCCCCCCCGCCCCGAGCAGCGAGTGGCTCCTGCCCGCTCACCCGGTGCTGTTAGAGAAAAGGGATGGGGTGCCGTGGGTTTTGAGCCGATGGGTGTCTGGCACACGGCTACCCCTTACCTCACCGTTACTTAAGCTCCCGCACACAGTTTTCACTTCAGTTTCACTTCAGCAACTGGATCTGTGCCCGGCGGGTGCATAGTGGGGTTGGGATCGAGACAGACAGCGACCCAAGAGCAGCAGCGAGATGCTTTCTTAAACCTCGTGTGCCATATAGCTCACCCGCAGCTGGTCCCCTTGCTCATGAGCTTTCCTGCCCCAACAGAACAGAAACACCACCGGGCTCCATGCATATTCAGCACCTTTCATATGCCTGACCTAGCAGCAATGTTTTGGTTTGCTCTAAAGAGCCATTTTCAAGTAAATTTTTTATCACAGTATCATTTTACAATTACATCGTTTTCTCCTGACTTCATTAAGCAATGGTTGAAAGTCCCTGTGCCTCCAATCTTAGCTTTCTGCCCACGTTGGACAAAGTAGCACAAGTAGAATTGGCCGCAGGACAGCCACAGACCTGGTGTTGTTTCTAGACAAAACATGAAACATGCCCCACCTCATTTTTCACAGCTCAGTGACAAATACATACAGCTTTAGTACACAGCTAACGTAAATCACTGTTTGTGGGTGCTATTAATCATCTGTGAGGAAACAGTCATTGCCTGATGAGATTTTAGTCTTGGTTCAATTTCTTTGTAACAGAACTCAGGTGTCAAACTTCTGCTATACTTTGCATCTGGAGAATCAGCAGTCATGTCTGTCCTGTTTGACAGGGCAGAAAACAGCCTTATTACAACCTGTCTTTAAAACCCAAGTACCTTCAGTTTCAGTTTGAAATCACTAGTGCGTACTTCTGAAGATACTCAGAAACTGTAAGAGTTGTAGTGCTCCCGTTTGCATTGTGGTGGCACCATACCAACAACCATGCACCAGACGGTACAGATGCAATAAAAAGTCCATCCCCCAGCAGCCTACAAATAAAAGTGACTATAACAAACGCACTTACACTCACTTCAGAATTAACATTCTATGTTTATTGATCTTCTAGTTTCAGTAAGCATCTTCCAGGCATCACAGCAGCAGGAAAGAATTTTAGAATAACAGCTTAACAGCCTGATTTTTACAGTCTTCTCTGATGCATAAGGGACAGCATGGAGAGAGATAAAAAGGAACTAGGATGGCCATAATACTTCGATATTTATTAAAATTCCATGCTTTTCCTACCCCCTCCCCCAGTGATGCAGTATTATCTGGAAAGCAAGCCACTGTGTGTTGGGAATAAAAAACAGAACAAAACCTCAGCCAAGTCTCCAGAGAACTAAGAAAGTAATTAATCATCTGGTACTCTGATTGTCTACATAAATCAAACTAAATGCAAGATCTTGGTACAAGTGAAAATGATTTAAAATGCCTGTTTACTTGATTGCTCAACAAGTATTCTAGTACTACTTGCACATGCTGCATCTCTTCAATGGCGTTCATATCTTGAGCTAAGTCAGAAATTTCTGGTCCTATCAGTCAGCATCGTAGCCAGATCCCCTTGATGTGTGGGCCAGGAAGAAAAAGCCAACTGTGATCACAGAAAAGTTGAATAGGTCCCTCCTGTGCCTACCAGAAGCTTTCTACAAACTAGACACTCGGCCCCCAATATCCTATGTGTCTCTTTCATTAAGTCACTTCATTAAGTCACATCATCAACAATACCTGCATCTTGCACCTCTTAACAGCATCTCACATTAACACTCCTTCCTTTGGAATACCTGGGTTGTGTAGAATCACAAACCACCTTGGGTAAGCTGACTGCAAGTGCTTTTGTATTCAAATAATTTACAAGAGCAGAAGCAACCCTGCTATGGAATGAACAGTTCTTCCATACAACTAGTGCAAGACTAACATTTCCAGGCCTTCCCTAAAAGGAATACACAAGTAGCTCTTTTAGAGAGGAAATGAGAAAAACAAAAAGCTTTGAACTATTTTGTGAAGTCTACAGATGAATCAATTCTGAACTATGTATGTTACTCAGCAAGACAAAGCATGGAACACTCAACTTGATGAAAGCAGCATGTAACAATTATCTTGCATTACTGCCAGCTCTTTAGATATACTATGGAAAGGTAGAAGGACAACCAGTGAAGTAGTCCTCCACTACTTGATTCAGGAGCAGCAGCTTCTTCCAATACTTTGTTTATGGAAAGAATAGCACCATGCTGCTGGGATCCTGCATAGTCCTAACTCTTCAGTAACTGAAAAAGGGCAGCCAGCTGGTAGGCAAGAAAATTCCTCCCAGACAGTTTTAGATGAGCATTCAAAAGGGAACTAGAATTAGCAATTGTGTCTGAACACTAATAGATCTGAAATACTGTGCATTTCTCTCTACATAGGAGGAGGCTATCCAACTAAAAGCAAATATAAATAATGGTTTCTCAAAATACTTTGTTAGCAAATATGTAAATATGAACATTAAACACATCTGTTTATCTAAAATACCTGTAGGAGGAAGTAATGCCTCCACTTCTAAGTCTTAATTATTATACTTCAATGGCTTTTTTTGTCCCATACCCTATCTTGCCACTGTTAACCATCTCCTTTCTCCCACCTCAGCCATCCCCACAAGAAACCTGCAGCTATGCCTTTTAGTATATGCATGGTGCAACCTGAAATGAAGTCCAGCCACAGCTAGCAAGTTAGTATTGAATGCTTCTTAAAAGATAATTCTTAACACTGAACTCTTTATTTATTAGTAGAGTTACTCTGCTGTTAAAAGCTGTGATAAAACAAACCTGTGACAGAGCAGAGAACAGTCAGGTAGTTGCAAAATCTTCTATAAAGTTTCTTTGGTAGAAAGGTGTTTCAGGCATGCTTGGGAAACTCCAGTATCAGATACTGTGAGATTAATATTTGCTCACTGGAGGGACAAGGATGGTTCCAACTGGAAGAAAAGTGTTTTGTTGTTTTTTTTTTTAATTTCAAGATTAAACACAGTATGTCAAGTTAAACGGAAGTTTGCTTATGTCAGGTTGCTGAAGATGTTCAGGTAAACTGCATTCCAACTGCAGCTCCCCCTTCCTATTTAGATACTGAAGACAGCCAGTTTGACACATTATTATTGGAAAAAATTATATTTTGGAAGAACTCACTACAGAAGGTGACAGAATTCCAAAAAATCAAATTACATGAAAATATACATCGCAATTTTCTTTGTACATTAGGTGAGGAAACTCTGAAGTAGAAGGCAAAGAATATGAAGGGCCACAGAAGAGAGAAAAGGGATAAGGAGAAAACTATTTTTGATACCAAACCCAGAAGTTAGTCATTTGAAAGCCTACAGATGCGCATGCTTGAATTCAACCTTGAGATAAAACAAGTCTCCCTCACACACCCCACCCCACAAACAGGCAATGCAAAAGGCAAAAAAAAAAAAAAAGTCACCCATTAAAAAAAAGCAGCTCATCCCATCTTGGACTAACTTAGTCAATTCAACTTCCAAATGAAAACACTTAAGTCCCTTGGAAGGGAAAAACCCAGCAGGCTGCTCAAGGGTGCTCCATGGCCAGTTTTATTGCTATACCCAATTCAAGAAGCATGTGCAATTGGGTTTTTTGTTTTTGTTTTGTTTTGTTTTTTTAAAAAAAGAGGGTTGAAGGAAAAAAGAGCACCTTTGAGACTACAAAGGTCATCATAAAAGAAGACACAAGTAATTGATAGCAAATCCCTTCAGGTTTAATTAGGAAAATTTTAAGTTCTGATGAGGGAATAAAAGGGAGCACATTTCCAAAAAACAAAAGAGATACTAAACTTCAATAAGCAAGAGATTTTAATTAAGCCTCAGTGGGTCAAAGGAAAATTAAAGTGGAAAAAAGACTTTAATCCTAATTGGTTTTAGTCTGACATGCTTCACAAGTTGTTGTTTGTTGTTTCGATTTTTTTAAACTGATAGGAAACAATGAGTAGGGAAAGAAAAACCTGCTAAAATCTTTAGAATTTACACGATTCTATTCCTAACTACAGACAGCATTATTTGGTACAATGTGTATTTGTGGATGTACATGAACAGTATATATATTATCCGGATCATGTTGTGCTATGTACACATCTTTACAATTCTTCCTGAAGGTTAAAGCAGTTCATTAGATTTCAAAATGCGTAATCATCTTGTGTTGGCACTTGTTAGGCTCTTGTCAGCATTGATAACTGGCATGTTTTATTGCAGCCCAGTTCCAGCCAGTGTTTGCCAACTCGTAACAACAGAAGTCCAGCAATAGGTGGGTAGAGTGCAGGAAAAAAACAGTGCCATGTTTCTCAATTGGAGACCTACAAAGAAATCACAATTATTAGAATAAAAACACTCATGATCCTTAACTATTTTTAAAACTTTAGTGTTTCAAACTCAAGGAAGATACTTATTACTTATTCAAGAAGTCTACCTACCTCTATACAGAAGATGCATACATCCAAAAGCATCACCTGAGAAAGACTTGAGTTAGGTTCAGCATACTGTGCGACTCAGCCCAACTATCAGTCTTTCAGGCTCCTGTCACTTGTGTTGCTTGCCAAGTTCATAGTGTGTAAAGGTTTGATTATTCACACAAAACTAAACACCTATAGGTTTTTCATCGAAGCTTCTGTGCACCACTTACTGTGAAGGATGGATGCTGTTTCAACAGCGAAGTACGGTACAAAGTGGCACAGCAGTGCTTCATTAAGCACCAAGCAGTGTTTGAAGCCAGCTACAAAGCCCCTTCTCATCCAATTCATCACCCACAGCTTACTTAGGAGTCAACAGGATTTAAGAAAAACTTTTGCCTTCCAAAAAAGTACTACAACCAATTTCTTAGTATTTGTCAGAAGCATTGTGTCACTATGGCCGAGTTTAACATGGCAACAGAGTTAAGGTTAATTCAGGATATTCTGGAGTATTGCTCAGTTATTCCCTAAGGAAGAACTGCCAGTTACATTACAAACTATTACACTCTGGTTCAGGGCAGTTGTATAAGCCATTCAGTTCCTTTGCCTAGTCTTTGGACAGAATTATGAACTTCTCATGCTTTCTCTATTCTGGAGAGAGTTCAGTTCAATCAAAGCATTTCTTCACAGGAGAGATGCTGCAGTACTACTTTGTCACAGAGCACATACACCCCCTGACTCCTCCCAGAAGCAGTACGACCAAGAGTGTAAAGCAAGCAAATACTTCCTATGCAACCTTGGTGAAGAAAAACTGAGTAGCGGGAACATCTGACAAGCTTTTCTAGTTGTCCAGACAGCACAACCCTTCTGTACAATACACAGTACCATATCCCCCCCCCCCAAGTTTTATATGGGCGCTCTAGTATTACATGTTTTTGGGCTTCCCCAGCAAAATGGGTTAGAATAGTTTACTTGCCAAGCCAACCATTAAGAAAGGGCAGCTTCAACATGAAGTTCTGTTTTGCTTTGAAAAAGCAAGAGTGGAAAATTAGCTAGTTGAATTTTCTGGCGTACCAAGATTAAAGTACCCAAAGGCCATGTATTTAAAGGCCACATTTTAATACAGCACTTTCTATGAGTACTTATTGTTTAAAAAAAACACTGAAGATGGGATTGTTCAAATTACAGTAAGCATCTGGAATCAGGAATTCATTTTATTAGGGTGAAAGAGTGTAAATACCACATCAGCTACTCTGACATGAAAACAGGTTCTCAGATATGCTAGTTCAGTTTTCAAGCAGAATCTTTTTCTGAAACTATTCCTAAAGCTTCCCCAGTGAAAAAGTCATTCTGGGGCTGCTGAAGAGAATATCACTTTTCTTGATATAATCTATGGCTAATATCTCAACTTAGTTCTTTCTGACATACTAGCAGACTTTGTTAAAAAAAGTCCCATAGATACCTGAAACAATCTTATCTGAATAGTTCCTAACAATGGCAGTAAAAGCTTAGTTAAAACAAGCAACACGCCACCAATAACTGCAAGAGAAGTGCCACATACATACATATAAACTTAAGGTAGCAATACAGGATGTTTTTAATATTCCAAAAAAAGCATTCTTCACAATAATGAATATGAAGGAATGAGTATTCCTTTCTAGTACAACACTAGTAATCCTTAAGTCCTATTAGGGAAGCAAGATGAATACTGCTGAAGGGAATCGCAACTTCTCTAGTACTCTTGTATTTATTCTATTCAGAAGTTCCCCAATCTAGACAGAAGGGCTGTTACTGCACTAGGAAGTTTAAGCATTGCTTTAACTATGAAGTCATTTGGCTGCACACAGCCAAAGAACTCCACTAAGACCAAGCAGCTGAGAAGATTTTTTTTCCTTTCTGAGAAAAAACTGAACTCAGCAACACTTAGAAAATCCTCAACTCAGGTAAACTAACTCTTCTTCAAAAGGATACTTACCCTGAAAAAGTGAAGCTACTAGCTGCTGAATAAGTGTCACTCAAAAGCAGTTTCTTGGCTTTTTCTTACACAGCGGGCAACTTTTCTTTTAAATTCTCCATTTCTGTCTTCTCTCCATTCTTTCTGTAATTGAATAGACAGCTTTCAGATGTCAGTGCTATAACCATATACAAGCTCTAGGAAGAATCTTGGTGTTTGTTCTCAGACATTTACCATCTAGTCAACACCTAAGTTTGCTTACAATCATTGAGCTATTCACTAAATACCTGTAACATTCAGGGCTTGAACACTTGCTCTGGGTTTTCATGCAAGTTGCTCACAAGACAGCAAAGATTTAGACTCCCCCCCCCCCCTTGGCTTTTAGGCATTCCCCAAGACTAATCTAGTAGCTACCAGCATTTTGCAATGCCTGGGCTGAAATCCATTTATTTCAGCCTGACAAGCAGAAGCAAACTGCAGACCACAAGCTATTGTTATGGGTTATAGGAACTGGCTTGAACTGCAGTGATGAACAAAAAGGCACACAGCTACTGTAGAGCCAGTAGTTCTGCAATTTTTAGGACAGTTCAACTCTCTACATCTAGCTAGTACACTCCAGGATAGAAGTACAGAAGTCAGAGTATTCAGAAGAGGCACAACAGTATCTTTAGAATGAAAAAACTCCTAGTTAGGTGCAGCTGCACAATATCATCTCCACAAGGAAGACCTTAACAGAATACTCAGCATACCTACAGAGATGGTCCCTGGGACATGTACTTGATTTCAGAACTACACAGATTAAGAACAAAGACGAACATGAAGATAGGCAAGAGATAAGTCTGAACCCAGAGATGTGCAAACCATAGTATCACTAAAACCTCACAGGAAGAAGTGCAGTCACTCTAAGCTATTTTGTGTCAGCTTCACGAAGCACTCAGATGAAAGCACAGGAGTTAGCACACACTGAGACACAGGTTCACATCTTGTCTGCTGCCTTACAGCCTTACAGTTCAGCAAGGAAGTGACAGGAAATATTTTATGAAATACAGGGTTCTTTGTAAGTTTGTTTTTCTTTTTTTTTTTAATATATTATCAACATTCTTATGGGGTTGGGAAAAAAAAATAATCACATTTTCTTCCTGAGGTAACCTGGCAGGCAACACCTTTCCACCCCCCCGCATGGGGTGAAGGCCATAGCACATGCGAGAGAGAAAACTGGGATAACTGGTACATCCCAACATTCACCACCTCCACGCTCACCTAACCAGTCAGCATCTTGGAAAGCCCAGCGTGTTTTATCTTTCCAAAGAAAGCACAAACAAGGCTACTAATTAGTTTGTTCTCCATTTTCAGTAATTAATCCTGAAGCATGTGGTTCCCTGGATGGGGACACAGGACAGCTTACACAAGAGTACTTAAGGCCAAGAAAAGCTTTGAATGTGCGCTTTCCTAGCTTCAGACTCTTGGTATTTTGTTTTCCTACCCTTTATTTGTAGTTCTATGAGACAAGTGTTCAGAATTAAGTACCAAGTTAAGTTCCCAATTTGACAACACTCTCCAAAACTCTCATTTCAGGTTACAAACTAGTTCCATCTGCTTCTCACAGCATGTACTCAGGTTCCTGTCCCTCACTTTCCCCACCCCAAGAGAGTATTCCAACCCACATTTTTCAGTTTTCCAGGAAGCAGCTATTCCCCCTGCTCTTTACTGCCATGACCTGCCTGTAAACACCTCATTTTCTAGATTCACTGAAGACTAAAAGTTAAGGAGAGCAAAATAACTTTTAGTAACTGCCAAATACTGTTGCTGCAGTAAACTAGAAGACTCCTCGATAAGCAGACCAGAAAAGAGGACATGAGCCGCCAAGTCTTTACTACCCTGATGAGGATGTTCTGGTTAACACAAAGGGGATGCAATCTACAGTCCAGCAGGAGATGCTAAGCTGCTGAAGCAGCACACTAAATTTAAAAGTTACTTAACATCTTACAGTCAGAAAAAGAGTTACTGGCATCCAAAGTTATATCAGTCATGCCTCGGTACTGTCTTTAGTCTGAGATTGGTTTAAAGTTTTGTTCTTTCAGGCTGGGGTAAAAGAAAATTGTTTCCTTAAGGCATTTTCAATCTTTACCCTAAGGTTGGACCAACTTACCAGCCAGTAAACAAATGCATAATTTTGTCTCTAAGACAGCTCTCATGTACAAAGTTGCTCCTGAGGCATCTGATAGAGAGTGGGGTACAGTATAGAAAGATTTAAAAACAAAACTTATGATGCTAGTTGGTGATAAGTATAGCTAGAAGTACAAGCTTTCTCCAGAGTTAGGTCACCTACATTCAACACACGAGTTCGTAAGCTGAGGAATTCTAATGGTACTTTTAGCATTTCATTAATAACTCGCTCCTTCCAGTGCTCTCAAGTATGCCAACAGAAAACATCCACATGTCCTGGATATTTGTTTCCACAAGTGTTGAGAGAAGGGGAGGTCCAACACAAAAGAATATTAAATGTGGAAATTCTTCACTACAATTTCTGGCGGCTTTGTTTTTCTTACCCCATTAAGTTTGTTCCACATAAGACTGTTCACACGATTTTTCAGCAAAGCTCAACCACCTTTGGAAACACTAACAGCACAGCAGATGAAAGGCTTCCAGAAACTAAACTCCTGCCCACCTTAGGAAGGAAAAGCTAGCTTGACAGAGGAAGTTAACATGCTTCTAGAAAACTTTGTGTCTTCCAATTGCTATCTCCCTTTCCTTACTCTTCCAGTTAAACCTGGAACTTCTTTTTCAACCACGTTGCATGTATTAGTCAGTTCTGTACTGCAATTCAAGAGTAATTCAAAGGAAAGTAACTATGTTAGCATCTCTCAGATGAATAGGGCCAGAAGTCTGTTCTCCCACTTCCCCCAGAACTGAGAATTTTTCCCTCCCCACCGCAAACAGTTATTAGTCTGATTGCTGTTCTGTTATAAAAGCAGCTCTTCTAGAGATCCAATAGCTGTGTTTATACACCCACGCAGCACAGGCCATGCTCCAGAAACATTGTGCTTGCTGCACGGAACTCCTGCAAACACTTATGACAGGATCCTCACTGCAGATTCACCCCAGCCTCTGACTGTAAGTTGTGCCCTTCTCCCTTGCTCAAGCATTCAAGTCTGGGACAACACCAGACTTAAAGGCCGGATGCCCAGTGAAGCCTTCAAGTATTTTCTCTAAGCAGACCTGCACAGACAACCCTACAGTTTTACTCCATGCTCAGGTTAAGACTGTTTTAAAGAGGTAAATACAAAAAAAGTCACAACAAAATTATACTGAGGTACCCCCACTAAATTTTCTCCTTCCCTTCAAAGTGAGTTATTTAAGCCATTAATAGATTCATTAAGACAAAATGTTGTTAATTTATACAAATAACGTACTACCAACAAAAACAGGTTCTAGAATATGTCTATTTCCACAGCTAAACTTAACAGCACTTGTAACTGTTACACATATATAACCACACAGGATTTTACAGCCAGCTTCCATGAGACCAAAGCAGCCAAGGCCTACTCAAATACATCTGTGTTCAAGTTATTTACTACAAGTAACTGCATTACTGCACAGGAGAAATCAAACCAGTGCCTATGAAGCTTGACAGCATCTCTCCCTTGCATTCTCTAAGACATTTACCAGGGCTAGCTGGAAATTCTATTTCACAACATGAGTGCTTTTCGCAACAAAAAGGTAGCCTTAGTCCATGCTGTACAAAGTTCACCTGAAAAATTATTGTACTGTTTGTCAAAGTAGAAGCAAAATACTATCTCAAGTTTGTTTCTACACTAATGACAATTTGCAGGCTAAGAATAAAAAAATCTTACCGCTGCATCAACATTAGCAGGAGAATCACCATTGGGATCTGCCAGCATAGAAATTACACTAATCATTATAGTTTCCACTGTGTGAATAGGAAGCCAGCGTTCCTCAGGTTTTTCATAGCCATATTTGTCTTCTCCAGGCTCATGAAGAATTGAAATGCAGACATCACCATTCTTGTCAACTACAAAATAGAACGAGGCATACTTCAGTAATGAACAACACGCTGGCATTTCTTCAGGATACTTATGGAACCGTTAACCTTCACTCCAGCTAGCCTAAAAACATGTTGGTAAAATAAAGTTTATAAAAAGGAAAGTAATTATATGTTACAGAGCTCAATCTCTAAGAAACAAGGCTTGGTGGAAGTCTTACTGTGCCTAGACTTCTGGGGGAGGAGGCAATACATGGGTGGGAAGAAATTATTTTTTAACACCAGGCTAACAACTCTCAAAACTAATTTAACTAGGCTTCCACT
The DNA here is from genome assembly GCF_009769625.2 of Cygnus olor. Lineage (NCBI taxonomy): Eukaryota > Metazoa > Chordata > Aves > Anseriformes > Anatidae > Cygnus > Cygnus olor. The sequence continues at coordinate 3,810,044 of NC_049188.1, read as the reverse complement.
GAAGGTCTTTTTTTTTCCTGTTAAAGTTTAACAAATCGGAGGATGACTTCTTCCACAGCATAAGCATCAGCTGGATACTACTGCAATGTATTGGAATATCACTTAAGTTGCTAGAATCAGAAACTGCTGGCAAGTACTCTGACATTTCCGGAGCTGAAACTGACATAGCACCAACACATTCACATTCCCTTATGACAGGAGCAGTGTGCTGGTCTCCTCCCAGCTTTCAATATCTACATCTCCACTAGCGACTTAAAACCTAAAAAACATTCCTACTTCCCAGTAAAAACCCTCTTCCAGTTTATTTCACCTTCCCATCTATGTCCAGCAGACTAGAAATAAAAGAAACCTTAGGAAGAGTCATCTTTGGAGCGACTAAGAGATGCTGTTATTTCCTTCCATGCTTCACTGAAGGAGGACAACCTTGGGCCTTCTACACTGAACTGTCAAGTTGGTAATACAGTAAAAATGAAGCACTTGAAGATATAACAGAAGGCAAGTATAGAAGTTAACTCTCTCCTCAGACCAGAACTTTGCACTTAAATATATAAAAATCAGAACAGTTACCAAGAATCCAATAAGCTAGTGAAAAATACTCTAGGAGCAGTCTCTCAGAGCAGCACTATTACAAACTCTTCCACGTTTAGTTATTGCTGTCTTCGCATAAGGAAGACAAATATTTTAATACCTCTAACACAAACAGAATTGTATTCATTTGTCTTGCTCATATTTTCATTCTTAATTGCAAGAAGCGGAAACTTTGACATTGCTTACCATTCGGATGCCAGATTTCTGTGATGAACTTCATTTTTGGTGGCCTCAGTGGATAGTCTTTTGGAAAAGTAAGATGAGCCTTGAAAACACCACCTTCACTGGGGAATCAAAAATATCTTAGTAGAGTTTCTTGTAAGCTTAAGCTGAAGGCTGGAACTTACTGATGCACCAAAAACTCTACGTTTACCCCTCATACAGCTTAACATGTTGTTAATTAGCAGTACCAACATTCCCATAGGCAATGAAAGGAGTTTCTAGACTGAGAAGATCCTTTCACAAGATGCTGCCAGTTCCCCAACGCCTTTTTTTGTTTGTTTTTTAAAGAGTTGGAATGATATTCCATAGGAAAAAAGTGACAGGGAATTCACTATCTGGAATTACAACTCATTTTTCCTCCCAGCACATTTGTTAACAACAAAAATATTGCCAATAACTCTCAAGTACAGCCCCACAGGTATCTGTTTATATTCTTCCTTTATCCTTTAAACACCTCTGTCCTAATCTCTCAGTATCAGCCTCAGTGAAAAGTTACAGAAAGCTTTATAGTTTGTGTCTACCAGTAATACCTTTTCAATACTCATCTAAATGGACTCAGGCACAACAGTGAAGTCTTCAGCATTACATTTACCCACTAAACTGGAGAACAGCAACAAATGAGACATCCAGTTTTTATGTGGGAGTTGCATAAAGTCAGGTCCACATTAACTGAAGTAACAGTTTAAGTAGCTAGGTTTCAATACCTAGAAATACTCCTTTCTGAGAAAAGTGAAGGCCTGTACTCAAAGGAAGTCTTACAGATGGAATACTTAGCAAATATAATCGTTTCTTGTAACTGAAGTTTGTTACCAAGTTTGAAGTTGCAGAGGCAGACGTTACAAAACTAGAACATAACCTCCAAAGAAGGTGGCATGAGATATGCAGTATGACAAGCTACTCCTCAACAGCCACTCCCATGAGAATTGGAGTAAGAAAGAGCTGTTCTGTGCATCTATTTTTCTCTGTTCATAATGGAGTAGAAGCCTGCATCCAGAGCTCACAGGCTACTGAGAAAATAAGTTTTTACCACCAACAATAAAAGAAGATGTATAATTCTTGCAGGTGTCTCAAAAAACAACACTATATCTAAATGACTTGGCTTTTAAAATGAGAGCAGCTGAGGGGATCTGAACCCACAGTATTCATTTTTAACAAGTTTCAGGAATGTAAATTCCAAAGAATTATTACTCTTCCTAGGAAGGGTAAGAATTCCAGAAACACCAGATATTTTAACATCCATACTAGGCAAGATAAAGGAAGGTTAAATTACATTTGTTGATAGCCCCAAACCAATTAAATTCTACATTTCACAGTGAAAAGAGTTCCACCTTCCCTTCTTAAAGGAGCAGATAATAAATCCAGGCTGTAAACCAGGCGGTACCTGGTTGCCCCTCATCAACAGCATATAAATAAAGTTGTACCTGGTTTGTAACGTGTACCCAATTAATTGAGTTGTCAATCAAGAGAGACCAGTACCATTTTTAGCAATATTTCTGATAAAGGAGCCTCTATCAGTAGCATCATGCACTAAGTCTAAAGTCTAGTTTTCCTGAGTTTACAACACAAAAAGTGGCTAAGGACTAGAGCAGAAGAGAGCTTGCTATCTAACAAGCCTCAAAACAAGCTCAGCACCTTACTGAAGTAGGGAAAAAAATGCTACTGCAATTTTAAACATATAAGGAAAAGGTCAATTAAAAGCAATATGTCTTTACTGACAGTATTTATAAAGTGGCCATGAGAATATAACGTAGCCACTACAACACTGTTCAAAAAGAGGTCAACACAAGTTGGAGAATTCCTCTCATGCAAGACTTGAGAATCACAATGTAGCGAGCTTGAGAAGCCAAAGCAATTTGATTGTTGTGCTTAACTACTTTCTCAGAAGCCTGCAGACAAAGGTATACAATGATTTGATATTGGAACTAAAATTGACCTCGAGTAAATGCCACTAAAAGGCTTTCTGTATCAGTAATTTACTACTGGAACAGCTTAATAAAGGAGAACAGAGTTCATCTTTGAGAGCTACACTTTAAGCTGACCTTTTCAGGGCATAAAACCTTTTCCCAGGAGCTAGAATAAATGATCATATGCAACCTCTGAGAAAGAGAAGTTATTCTCTCAATTAGCCAGAGGTTTGGTTTTTTTGTTTTCTAAAAGGCTACTGCACTGCATGTGCCGGAGTGCTTCAGATATATATATATATATATATATATATATATACACACACACACACGTGTGTGTAGCTTCACAAGTGCAGCAAACTCAAGTCCAGCAAAAAGAACTTACACTGTGAACTGCACGCATTTTTGTGCAAGCGTCCATTAAAGAATCTTGCCCTTAGGAGCAAGGATAAAGATTCAAGCTTTTTGAAGCCTACCATGCAAGGTTTGCCTACAACACAAATCTGATCAGCGTTAAAGTACTCCAGGTCACACTGGGAAATTCTCCTTCAGCAAACAGTGATCACTGTAAGGGTTGACCCATCTCAAACTGCAAGGACTTGAGGCTTGTTCTGTGGCCTGCTGCAGTTTCCCAACTGCATCCTTCTCAAATATTTTCCTACAGTGGCCAGCATGAAGTTGGAATGGTTTGAAGTTGTGCTATCAGCTAAGCTAGAGCCTCGCAGCAGTGACAGCAAGCAGATTACACCTGCCTTACTTCAATGCATAGAAACCAAGCTGCCCCTAAGCATAGCCTATCCTCTCTCTTTTCCACACAAGTGCACAACAGGATCAGTGCTGCAGCTTCCCAGGGGAGCAAAGAGGTTTAGAACTTCATAGCAAATTCAGCTATTTACAAATACTTTACTAGCAACTAAACAGCATTACCTAACTTCGTAGGAAGATTTAGGTCATCTCTACTTAGACGGAGCTAGAACTAGTAAATAAGAGTTCTACTTAAGTTTCTATATAAGTAGTAGTACTTACTATAGTGTATCTGGAGGACCAATAATAAGGACTTCCCATCGATAAAGATCATTGTCATCTATTAAGCCCGCTGAAAAGCCTTCCACTGGATTTTTGTTGAGCTCTGTGTAGGAAAAAGAATTTAAGAGTGACTTTAGGTGCCTATTGTATTTATTCGCTGGTTTTGCTCATGCCTCTGTAGTGACCAAAAAAACCCCACGACTTTCAGCAACCTGGTGTCTACTGATGGATTTATGATCTGGATGAGTATCCTCAACTCCCTGCCACATACAGCTGCATGCTGCCAGAGTGGAGACCCAGCCTGACTCACACCATCAGCTGAGTGCATCGGGAGCAGGATGACCAAGCTGTACTCAGCACCTTCAGACATGTTCTCCTAAACTAGCTGCCACCAGGTGTGCATGCAAATGAAGAAAAGCCACGTTTGCTACTAGTTAAAGAGCCACACTATTTCACAAGAACCCTGAGCAGCCAGATTAAACTCAAGTGTATTTTTAGGTCTAGAAAAATGTTAACAGAAGAGTCACATATTCTTTATTTAAAACTAACATCCTACGTCCCTTAAATGATTCTTTTCAGATTCTGAAAAGATTTGAGATACGTGCCCAGTGCATTTTAGAGATGATAATTTACTAAATTCTGAACTATTAGAAGTGAGCCTAGAAGATAAGCTTGTTATGTTTTTCATTTGTTTGTTTTACAGTTTTATCCACTAGTGATAAGCAAAACAGGATTCTAAGTTTGTAAGCTACTTCATATAGTTACAGCCAGATAGGAAGTTATCTGGAAATAGCAATGCAGAAGTCAGGCCTGGATACAGACTCTACCAACTGTGTTCAGCCTGCTCCAGTAAAAAGCACAAGATCTGGGAAGAAACACCTCAAATGAGTACTGCCTAAAGAGGGAAGTTGGGGTAGGGAAAAGAATGTCTCAGCTGATTGCTGCGGGTCAGACACCAATTTAAATGCCAACTGATGCCAAATTTAAGTTCTTGATACAGCATTTCAAACAGTACAAACTCATGATAGATGGATCTTCGGCATTTAGAATAGGGGAATGGGAGAAGAAATTATTCATTCAACTGGTCTGTCTTCCATATGACATCAGGGTTCGTTTTGTTTTACAGCTGCTACTGCATGCATTTTAAATCCTGCCAGGCATCACACAGCCCCCATTAGAGGTCACTGTATCCCCCCCACTTAGTCTATATACATTCCTTCTACGTAAAATGCATAGCAACGGCTGTATTTTGTGTTGGTTTCTAGGTATCAGACTTGAGTTTAGGGCTCCTTGTAATGCCCTCAGCTACACAGAGAAGAACCTCAAGTGAGAGCTTCGTACCTTTACGGAAAGGAGGCTACCATTACATCCAAACCCAGTGGTCCATAAGGTTGCAGTCAGTGTTTGCTCTAACTAAGAATTAAACTATTCAAAGCATTGTTAAAAAAAGACACAATAATCAATTCAAGCTCTATAGAGACAAGTAAGTCCAAACACTAAGAGTGCTCAGCTCATACGAAGGATCGAGATCCTGAGGAGGTGGATAGCAGTAATATTGACTTCACTCAGCCACTGGTAATTCAGAGTCAAGTTTATCCACACAGATGAGTCAGTGCTAAAATCCCAAGAAATGTTTCATTTCTTGGCAGTATGTTGGAAGGGCTTTTCTTAGAACCTACACAGCAGTGGTTCAGTCAACAGATGAAGTCAAACATTCGCTCTGAGTTGCAGCACAGAACAGACCGAAGTGTTGAACCACATCATATTTTCATTAAACAATGCCTAAAACAAAGGTAATACCACAGGCTGCCTAACCAAGATGCAAGTTTCAAAAACCCAAACCTATAGCACAACCACACCTCTGCTAAGCAGGCCAGTTCTCACCCTCCAAGATCTCAGGGCCTTTGTTGAAACAACTGCATAAGCTTGAGTAACAATCCCATCCAATTTTAGGTTAAAGGGACAGAGAGAATAAGCATATCACGTGGAGTCAGAAGCAGTTGCTGTAGAAGAGCAAGCCCATCCCACCCAAAAAAAATACTGTGCTTCACCAGTCCCCTAACACCTCCCTGCTACAGACATTCCTTCAGCACCAGATATTAAATGATCTATGACATTAATACTTGAACATGATCTGCTTTTGCTCATGGGGTTTTATTAGAAGTTGTCTATTGCTTGTGCAAAAAGAAAGGATTTGTCCTAATGCCTCTGTTCAGGATGCTGAAGTTGCCCACTAGGGTATGAGTAGTGTGATGCAGGAAGAACATCCAGCACAACTACAGGAGTCAACAGAAAGTGCAGATGTTAGATTTGAGTATCGCATCCTAAGACTTTCAAATTTGAAAGTAAGCCTCCAAAACAAGTTCCCTCATTTCTACATCTCCAGAGGGAGAAATCAGTTTATGGCAAGTTTCCTGTGTAAACTGCTAACAGAGCTGTTCCCATTTAGCTTCCTTACTGGTTGCCCGTTATCACTTGTCAGTGATAACGCTGAACAAAAAGTTAAAAGTGGAAAATTAAGGATGCTTCTGAATGCTGAAGTATTCAGCATGCCACACTATTTTAAAGTCCAGCAGGCACATCTTTTCTTCTTTCCTGATTTGTGCTACTTCCATTTCTTTTTATATCTGCCTCAGCCTCCAGATAACAGCTTTTTTAATCCTTAGCTCCTCTGAAGCATTTTTCACATACTTGTTCCCAATGAAAGCCAGCTCTTGCATTCTGACTCATACCGAAGACCTTGCAGCGCTGTATGGCAAGAGATCTTGTGAGAAGGAGTAAGGTTGCTGGATACCAACTGTTGTAACACAGAAACCTCTAAGCTGTACGAGAGGGACAGCCATTGACAAACACCCTCGGTGGCAGCGATTAGGAAAATCTGCTTAGGGGACGTCACCTATAAAGCAAATTGTGACGTTACGTCTTTTACTGGAGGTGGCATCAGCCTCTGCTTGCAAGAAATTCTCCCGCTTTCTTTTCTCTGTAGCAATACCGAAGCACGGTTTAAATAGCTACTGCACAAACAATTCAACGTGAGGGAGAACAATGGCTATGAGCTCGAGCACCTTCTCCAGTAGAGGCACGCAGCATTACCACAAGCAAGTTAGACAGTCTGGATGGAAAAGCTAATTTTATGCTAAACAGAACATCCACCAATGGCTAGTTAGCAGACAAAAAAAGGATAGCTCAGCCAAGTTTTGCACTGGGATGTGAAAATCATCGTCCTTGGTTGTTTTACCGTGGACAGTTACGAGCTAGTACTCATTAAAGCTTGTGAACACCGAAGCCTTGTTTAATTATTTTTCCTGGACAGAGCCACCGCTGCTTATCAGAAGAGGTAGGAACACCTCTCTCCATGAGCTAAGGCTCACAAAGCAGTAAAATCTTTCCCCCAATCCACGTACCCACACCACAGCTCACGCAAGGATGCGAGGAGCATAGGCACCAGGCTCCGGCAGGCTGCTGCCAGGCGGAGCGGTGACACTGACACTGCTCCCAGAGCAGACACCTGTTCCGTCTGTCACTTCCCACCACCCCCGGCACTTAACTGCTTGTGAACTGAATGGGAGGGAGCTTTCCCAGACAAACCCGTGGATGGCGAGCAAAGGATTCGCTTCCCTCCTCCTGCCAGGCAGAGGGAACCAGCGCTTGGTGCAGGTCCTCTGCAGAGCCCCGCTGGAGAGCAGGGCTGGGCTCTAAGTCCTGGAAAAGCCGAGAAGTCAGACACCTACAGAGAACCGCGTCCGTCCAGGTTATTTTTCGACACACTATTTCTCTGCAATACCTTTATTTAACTGGAGACATCCCGTACTTTTTCAGTGTAAATCTGTGCACACTAACACATCTCCATCACGTCCATGCTCAAACTTCAGTGCAGGTTACTTGCTGCTATGCACTGTACACTACTGTTTAGTATTTAGTTCAAAATTATCTGCGTTTCTGATAGTTTGATGTAACAGAAACTTTTCTTCCCAGTGGAAAATTTCTTACATTCCCTCTAGAAGCACCCTCAGGTAGAGTTCTCAGCAGCTCAAGCCGCAGCTGACAGCCAGCGCACACCAGCCTGGGCAGCTGCCAGGCAGCAACGCGCAGGGAAAAGAATCCTGTGGCTGCTCGTAAATCAGGCTGTCGGTTCCTTTAGTCCCAGTCCTGAATCAATACCTGTTTTGGGAGATGCCAGCAGGCCCATGACAGAGTTGTTTAAGTCCAGAAGAGGCTTTAATGCCCAACGCCTGGCTTCTCACACCGCCTGCCAGCACCCCGGTGCTCCCGTGGTGGGTTAGCTCAGAACCAGATCCCATCGCCTTAAGCTGGAGCCGATACCATACCCTATGCCATGCTGCCAGTTTGTGTTCAGTTTACACCAAGCTACTGATGTTTCCACACTCGCTAAAGCTGCATTTATTGAAACCAGGAGACTTTTAGAAATCCAAAAGCAACAGCGTCAACAGAAGTGACTAAGCAGAAAGAGCCCCGTGGCTGCAGGCAGCAGCTATGTGCGGCATCTCAGCGTTTCAGCCTGACGCTTCGGCTGCCAACCGCTGCACACCAACACTGCCGAGGTTAAGTTACACCACCGAACAAAGCTTTCAGAAATACAAGCTTCTACAGTATTTTTAAATAGCAGCCTCTTCAGCGAGCTGCACAGTGGTTGAGGTTTGTGCTGCCAGGGGACTGAGTCCAAAGCAGAAACAAAATGAGGACAGACCAAGTCCCAGCTGAGGCTTCCAGAGAAGTCATCTCCCTGACCCGCAGCCGTTTCCCAGCACAGGCAGGTATGGGACGTACCAGAGGCTTCAGTTAGCTACAGATTAGGCTTGCTTCTTCTTGGGTGCCTTTTGTGAGCCTCAGCGCTAGTCCAGGAGCTTTTAGCACCAGCTGGTGAGCCTGAAAACCCTCCTAGGCTCCTCTCCTCCATACCCCACACGGTGACTTCCACAGTTAGATGAACCGAGGTCAGGTATGATTTTCAAGACTCTTCGTTCTGCCTACGTATGCAGCGGCAGGACTTTGAATCTAGAAGATCAGTGCTGGGATACTGCTGAAGTAACACGATCTCCTCATACAGACTTGCTCCCAGAGCTCTCCATGTTATCTGCTTTCATCATGTTCGGTCTTGCTCCACGAGCTCATCCAAGAAGTTCAGTCAAAACATAGCACATGATGCACATGCATTCCTGGCTGCCACTCCGGCAGTGACAAACCAGAGAGCAGTTAAGACAGAACAGTTTTGTTCTAAGGACATTTTTATTTATTTTGCACTGAGACCGAAGCAGTAAATACAAACCTGCCCTAAGGAGAGATCTCTATCAACCACTTCAGTAGCATCTCTAGATTTGACTCTTAACTTCAGCCTGGCAACTGATTAGCAGTGCTCCACGTGCTGTCCCCTGTTGAGGAGGGCAGCATCACAGCCTTCTACAGCCCTAGCTCTCCTCTGGTACATTTTTAGCATCAACATGCAAGCTGCTCAGGGCATCAGCCTAACGCAACGCTCCACAGCTGCAAATTGTGCTCCTCTTACTGTCTCCTCAGCTACACCTGCACAGCCTTCCAAGGATGCGCGCAGGAGAGCAGGTCTGGGAAGGAGGGAGGACAGAGTTAGAGGTTTCTTGTTTGGTTTTTGTTTTCAGCCCCAATAAACTTCCTAGCCAGGGCCACAGCTGACCAAAATCTCTGAATTTCAAAGTACTGTTTAAGGCTTTGAAACATGCTTCTGGAATACAGACTCTCAGCAGTAAATGTATAACCAGTGTTCAAATTACAATGAACACTCATTTCGGTAGAAATTGAAAAACAAACCATTTCCTCAAGAGCTCCTGCGACTAGACTGCTTGAAGCATGCTTTTCTATTCCAGTCACACCAGAATCCAGCAGTTACCTCAGCCGGGTTAATACTGAGGTTGAACAAGCCTGTGAAAGAGTCCTAGTAAGGTCTGAGCTTTGGGCAGGAGGGAGGATGGGAAGAACAGGGAGTCAAGAAGATCAGAAGAAGCTTGATTCTCAGGGTCACGCCTGAGAAGCAGCACGTTTCTCACCAGAACACCTTCAGCAGGTTTGCCCAAAGAGTCAGTCACAGCATGGGGCCACATTCACCCACTGTACTCAGTAATAACACAAGTGCCACCCTCGTCCTGCCCTTAGCGTGCACTCTTCAGTCACAGAAGTATGAGGTGGGTACACACACATTTGAGATGCTCCCTCGACAGCATTCAGTAGAGATCTTATCAGGATAAGGAGTTCAAGACTCCAGTTATCTCATCCCAAAGCAGACGTCAAAAACAGGTCAGATGAATCACGTTCCACAATTGCTTATTTCTCTCGCAAACAAAGGAGCCTCCAGAGCTTCAGATGTCTACCACATACACTGCTAGAATTCTGCAAGGCAACTGTCATCCTACTTGTCACTCGTTCATATAGTTGACGAGTTTGCCATGGATAGTAGGAAAATTTTATTAAACAGCTGTTTACAAACTACTGACAGCCTAAGGATACAAAAAATCCATTTAAGTATCTTCTGAACAACCCTCACATGCATTAGTTATGGAACAGCACTGCTGAACAGAATGAAAAGCTCTAGGATCCGTGTTCACATACGAGAATAAAACACGATTCTATGAAGTCTAATAGAAAGGCTGTAGCACAGCACTGCCATAGGGAGATGCTGGCATCCGAAGAGTTCAGAAACTTTCTTCATCATATGTGTAAGCTGGTGTACAAACCAAGGACACACTTCCTGCTTGTTCTCTTCTCTCACTCATACGAATAACAGGTTTGCACCTGAATTTGAATTATGTTGTTATTCGGAATTGTTTAAGAAATCTGCCTTTAACTGACTCTCGACAGCATCATCTTTCAGATCAGTACCAAGAGCAAGGCAACTAAAATTCCAGCCGGGTTGACATACTAGGTGGTGTGATGATTGCAAGAAAACGTGTTTCCCTTAACAGTCACCACACATAGAAAGACTGCATGGGAAAGCTTTTACAAAGGGCTTCTATCAGAGTCTTTACTATCAATCTAAACCAGAACAAGCACTGCTAACATTCACCCCCACAACAGCAGTTATTTTTATGGAATCCTATTTTGTTTAGATTGCTATACTTAGTGTTCTTACAGGGTCTGGATATCTGATCTCTGTTCCAGCTGATGTGCCTTGGACCTGAGAGCGGGAAGGAGAAGAGAACTAAGTACGAACACTTACACTTGCAGGGTAGGTAGCCTAGAGCGCAGACCTACTAGATTCCTTACGCGACAGATCATGCCAAGACCAGTCTACTGACAGATAGCCACACACCACTGAAAACTGAAGCACAAAGCAGGTGCAGCACGGTGATAGCACAGACCCGCAACGTGAAGCATTACCAGATTCTGTTCCCATACACTGGGACAAAAGTGAGACTGTGAGAGTTTCAAGAGCTACATGCCCTCCTTCCTCACCCAAAGCACCTGCTCTTCCTTCTCCAGGCATCTGACTTCACACACATTTCAGTATTTGGTTAGTTCATACTTTCAGCACAGCAGCAGCCTTCTAGTTCAGAAGTTCTGCTTCATCAGAACCCAATCTTTACGCTGAAAAGAAACAGCTGCATTTTATTTTTTTTAAATGCTTCCATCCCACTCTGCACCAATACTTAAAAGCTTACTTCTGCAGAATACCTCACATGCTTAAAGACCTTCATAAAACCCCCGCCTCGAAGGTGGCAAACAAAAACACCTAGATTAGAACAAAGATTACATTAAACACACTAGGGGAAGAAGATTTAGCAGAATGCCTATTTGAGGCAAGCAAGTTTCATCTACAAAGTCCACTCATTCTCAAACTGCTTATAATAACAGGACTTCAGAAAAGAGATGTGTACCAACCATGAAAGGGCACAAGTAATCCTATCTTACTTGCATGTGCATGTGCTGTTCCAAGTCTTGCATAAAAAAAGTGGCATGAGATGCAGAAAAATCAAAGCAGAATCCATTATAGTCACAACATATTTTATTTGAGGACTACTTACTCTACTCGGTCCATCTCAATTCAATTTCTCTTAGACCGAAATAAAGAGTAATCTATGGCAAGACAACCAATCTTTACAGTTTACATTTCTACAGCAGACAACTCATTGACACTGAAGTTGGAATTATTATCAACAGTTACACAAGGCAAGACATTTTAGCAGGATTTGGACGATTTAACATCTCCAAATAAAAATCTTACTGATAAATCAGGAATTCTAATGGAAGTATTTTCTCAACAGGTATTATTTCCACTCCTTATTTTACGACATCTCCAGCAGTACTCTCCCATCCCAGTATCCCCTAACAGAACAGAAATAAGTCATTCCACTGTCAGATCCAGATACATCCACAGTGTGGTGCAAATTACAATGCCCCATTTGGGGGGAGCAGAGAAGGGAACAGAACTGTTTCCAGTCAGCTTGGTTCTTTCCCCAAAAGGTTACTGAACTGACCTAACCAGAGCCAACTGGCTGTGACCACAGACAGCCCTTCAAGGGGCAACGTGCTGAAGCAGGTTGTTACTGGTAGCTCATCTCATTTGTTCAAGTAGCTGGTTGAGTCATCAAGCCCCTCCATTCTGAGGTTTAGCTAGACGTCACTCTCCAAAACTACCAGCATCCCTGGATTTTTTGCTGTTGTGATTGCAGTCAAAAAAGCACCGTTCAGCTCATTCATGCAGCACGAGCATCTGAAAAACCAACATGTGTGGCTAGTAAAGTTTGCCACGAGTCACATCCATTGTGTTACTTGTGGTGCAACAGAAATTCAGTCTGCTCACGCTGTTCAGACTGCAGTCGCTGTAACAATGCATGTTTTTTAGCAGTGATGTTATCTATAAAGCCAGTGTGAGCGAGGTAGCTTTAATGCTTCAGCCACTTTCTTACAAGAAAACAGGATTATCTGCTATGAAGGGGGGCTACACTACAAGAGTGTTAACATAATCAGTATGCACATGCTATATCTACGCATCCCAAAAGCATGACAGCAATGAAGACTGATTCTCATCTAAAAATGAAACTTTTTTTTAAACACAGCAGTCGTACAGCATTTAAGTGATACTGGAGCTAAGATTCCAAGGTCCTGCAGGTGTAAAACTTAAGTAATATTCTGTGTTATCATGAATAGTTATCACAGAAACATACCTCTCCAAGGAAGCTAATACGAAGATTAGCATCAACTTATTACTTTGAGTAAGTACCACTCAGATGGTATTATCTCGTGGACTAACCTACTCTAAGGCAGAAAGTAGCCAGTATTCAACTGTAAACAAAGGCTTCTTGTACTACCAGCCAGCCAAGAGATACGCCATCTCAACTTTAATCTATAAAACAATCTCAATTCTGTAATTCCCTCAGAATTTACTACTAAAATATTTTGAAGGAAACCCTGTGTAACTGCCAGAAATTCAACTAGTTCAGTGTCATACTACAAGATTTTTCCACAAAAGACTGTTGAACTGCCACGTTAAGTATTTAATATAGTTTTCCAATTTGTTAATTTTTAACTAGACATTTTTGCTTTGAAATGAGAGTTATAAACACTTGAAATTGAAGCAATGCTGTGTTTCTCGTGTTTGAGAAAGTTATTAGCATGATTTTTGGTATCCTAAGTTGGAGAATATATACAATGCAGCAGAACTTTGGCCAACGAGGGCAAGGTTATTCCCCTGTTTTTCAGCAAGCCGTGTTTGTGTCAGACTACTCGCACTTCTGGTTCCACTGTACACCACTGATTTAACTGCATCCTCCCTACACGATCTTGCCAGATGAACTAGACAAGTCTGCCTACTCTGTGTCAGCAACGATTGTGCACAAAGATGGAATAAGAACATTTAGAGAAAACGCCTCAGTCTACAAAACCCTTGGGCTCAACAGATCTGGAGACCTGAGAGTGTAAAGCTGCTCTTCTTTGTTCCATCTCTTTTTAAAGAGCATGATGTATTTGGACTGTAGGGAGAACACATTTTACCCCATCGCCTCTTAGGGGGATAAACTCTGCTGATCCAGTATTATACTGATCTACATACCTGACCCTGCATGTCTGTCTGTCCATCATACCCTACCCCCCAAAGTTCAGAGGCACTTCATTCTTTTAATTTTCCTTGCACCTTATCCATAAGAGGAAATGGGTAGGCCATGGCTTCTCTTCCACAGCACTAGCGATCCAAAAATCGGGATCAAACATACATCTGCAAGAACACATGTTTATTGAAGTTTAAGAGATTCCCAGAAGCTGCTAGAGCTTACAATTAAGTTGATTTGAGAAGAAAAAGACATTTAGCTTTACAGACATTCACACAGGAAAACCTCTAGGGCTCCACTCTTAGTGCCAGTGCACTGCCTGCCTTTGGTAGTCAAAGATCCCCATTCAGCAGTGCCTTTGAACAGTTTTTAAAAAGCGCCCGAAGTTCCAGCTATCTTGATTTGAACTGTTCTTGTGCCTAGATGGTGGGCAAGCACACAGATACTAAACCAGTTACTAATTCCCTGGCAATATGGCTACTTCACTCGCAGAGATATTGAAGCTACTTAGTATGAAAAGCCCACAACATCTAACTTTACACCCACTTTGTGACTGTTGCTGAATATCCCTTCTTAGAGCATTATCAGCATCCAGAACGTGCTGCTTACACGGACAAGCATGTTGTACATATGGTACAGTGGTACCAGTTACCTCCTCAAGTTACAATACAAGCCAGCTCACTCTAGAGAAGCGAGCAGTTTTTATACACTTACTGGAAAATCTTAGGGCTACGTTGTCACGTTTCTTTAATGCACTCTGATAAAACCCTTAGCTTTAAGTCTCACTGACAAAAGAAAAAAAAAAGTTCACCAGCTGACCTTCACTTTAACAGAGGCTTCAAGAACTAAAACAACTCATTAAAGTGCTACATGTCACAGACACCTATTTTCCCCATAATGCCTTTTTTAAAAGACACAGCATATGGGGAGACAAAACAGACAACAGTTCTGAGGACTACTGTTTTACCTTTCTTTCTCCTCTGGAGACTTTTTTTTTTTTTTACCTCTCTCAATGCGAGAATAACTATCTAGGGTCTCATCACTCATTAAAGAAGTTCCATATTTCTCAACTGCTCCGCAACTGCATGGGCTTCATGTCCCCCCTTCAGCCTTCCTCCACCTCCTGATGACTTGCTCCAAGTCTAACAGCTCCAACCTCAGACCTCTTGTGGTTTGAATACAGCTGCCTTGATAAGCAAGTGATCTAGAGCAATTTAAACAAGTTTAGATCACATAACTCACCTCCACTGCCAGTCTGCTGTCCTCCAAAACCCAACCACTAAGTACAACCCAATGACTCACCACACTCGATATAATGCAAAAGCTGCATGTAGAAGGGCTGAAATACCAGCCCCACCAGAAGAAAGAATACCACAGTGTTGATTTTTGTTTTGAGGTAGAACAAGCAGTGTGAGTGTAAACAAAGAGACACATTGGAGCAGCTGAGACTTGGAAGAAGACAGTCAGCAGTAGGGTAGGAAGATCAGACATCATGAAGCTCAGTCTCTGCATTGCGATTTCAAGTAGCCTGCCATCAGAAAAAGCAGTGTCAGAGTCTAGTTTCAGCTCAGTTCAGATACTGTTTAGGTTATCAAATAAGGAAGAAATGGTTCTCCTTCTCAGGTCAGTAACTCTTCCAGACAGGACTCTCGAAGAATTCAAGGCTCTCCTTCAACACTTGCCACAACCACTCTTAGTACTTTTTTTTTTTTTAAAAGTACATTAAGAAGAATACCAACAGTACTGACAGTACTTCAAACACAAAAACCCCACGCAGGGTTTTATGTCACACAGCTACAGCACTTGAGTCAGCACAGCTGAATCAGTAAGATGGCAACTGGAAAAGTTTACCAGCTTTTGCCATTACATGTGAAACCTTCAGAAGGCAGTGAGCAGGAAGGTTTGGGGGTTAACGGCAGTCTACCTAAGAGTGTGCAAGTCCACTTCCACATCCAACTGGCCCATGCTTACAGAACATATAGCTATTGTTACTGTCCCGTGCTACAGCACATATACCTACTGTTATTGTCCTGTGCTTACAGGACATATACCTATTGTTATTGTCCCATACTACAGCACATACCTCCTGTTATTGTCCTGTGCTTACAGGACTTATACCTACTCTTATTGGCATATCTGACCACATGGACACCTCACCAGATGCCAGCAGCTTGGTAGCCACCAAGGCACTCAAGAAGTATGTGGCTACACTCCTGAACACGAGCAGATGTAAGGTAAGCTTGTTTTTATGAAAGAGAACGTCATGTTAAAGGGACCAAAAAACTCCTGTGCTAGTGGTTGGCTATACTTCAGTTTCTCACCCTTACTAGCACCGAGCACAACTGAAGGGAGCCAGTTACACAACTCCCCTCCCTCCCGCTGACAGGGTCCTGTGGTCCCCCACTGCACCCCAAACCCACCGCCCTAAATGTCCGCCCAAACCTCCCCCTGACCCCCCGTGTCACCCCAAATTGTCCCTCTGGGCATGCCTGGGACGTGTTTGGGTGCACCTAGCAGGCGTCTCATGTGGGCACGGAGGAGCTGTGAGGGGAGGCACCGCGGGGCGCCCGGCCGCGCCTCAGGGGCTGGGGGGGGGGGGGGGGGGGCTCCCGGCCGCGTTTCTCTTTAAATCTGGCAGCGGGCGGCACATGGAGCCGCATTGTGCGCCCCGCGCATGCGCAACGGGGCCGGGCCGAGCCGGGCCGAGGCCAACCGAGCCGGGCCGAGCCCAGCCGAACCCGGCCGAGTCTACCCGAGTCCAACCAAGCCCGGCTGAGGCCCCTCGGCGGCGGCGCGGCCCGGCGACAAAGGGAGGGGGCTGGGGCCCGTTCGCAGCCCCGCTCCCGGCCCTTCGCGGCCCCGGGCCCGGCCGCCGGCTCCTCCCTCCGCCGGCGGTCCTACCCCCACACGCACAGCGGGGGCAGCCCCGGTGCAGCCCCCCCCCCCCCCGGGCCTCCAACAAAGGGGGAAGCGGCGTGTGCCCACCCCTCCCCGTTCCCGTCCCGCCTCCCCGGGCGGCAGGGCACGGGGGGTGAGGGGAGGGGAGAGGGACGGGGGCACCTCAGGTCCCCGCGGGAAGGTGCGAAGGCCTGAAGTACTGTTTCTGAGGGGGGGGGGGGTGTAAAAAGATAAATAAATATATAAAACACAACAACCAGCCCTCCCTCCTCCGCTGCGCTCCGGCAGCTGGCAAAACCCCACCGAGACACCCCGGAAACCCCCCCCCCCCCGCCCCTGGCCCCCTTCCTTTGCCAGGAAGACAAGGGTAAAGGGGGGGGGGGCGGCGGCCGAACGGGGCCGTTGTGTTCCCCCTCCTCAGCCCCCCGAGGAGCCGGGGACAGCGGAGGAGGTTAACACCCCCCCTACCCCCCCGCCGTGCCGGCCCCTCCGCACCCCTCCCCCCGGCCAGGCAGCTCCCCCTCCCCCCCTCGGCCTAGTTCCCTCAGCTCCAGGCTGGGCAGGGGGGCGGCGGGAGGGGGGATTTGGGGGGGGGCTCAGGGGGGCTCTCCCCCCTCACACCCGTCCCCTCCCGCCCCCCAAGCGCAGGCCCCGTCCCTCAGAGGCCGTCCTCCGCTCCCCCCCGCCCCCCTCCCGCAGCCGATCGCCTCTGGTCTCCCCCCGGTCGCCCACCGCCGCCGGCCGCCCCCCCAGGCCGGTACCTGCCAGTTGTCTCCGCAGTAACAGGGCGGACTGGAGCTCCGTCATTCTCCCCCTCTCCGCCCGGGGAGGGAGTCCCGGGGACGGCGCGGCTCCCGGTGCTGCGAGCGTCCGAGGAGGCGGCGAGTGGCCCTCAGCCCGCCCGCACGGCGCCCCCCGGGGGTCTGGCTCCGCGCCGGCCGCCGCCACAGCACGCAGGGTCCCTGCCAGGGGCGAGCGGCCGTGGCTCCGAGCCGCCCTCCTCCACCACCTCCTCCTCCTCCTCCCCCCGCCCGCCAGGAATTTCGCTGCACTCCGGGCCCGGCGCGCAGGCGCACTCCGCGCCGCCGCCGGCCCTTCCGCGCCGCCATCTTGAGAGGGGATATCGGGCGGGGAGGCGGGGCGAGCCTGGCCTCGGCTGCCATCTTGAGAAGGTCACTTCTCTCTATCTCCCTCTCTCTCTCTTTTTTTTTTTTTTTTTCTTTTTCTTCCCCTTCTGTAAAGCCCTAGCCTGCAGGTAAGAAAGGAGCTGCTGCTGAGGAGGACTTGCGTCTGGCGGGGCTTTGAGAGCTGTTCTTCCATAGCTCAGTGCTGACGGCCGCTTTCTTGGCTGTCTCGCTGAGGGCAGGGGGGCTCCTCCTGAGGGCAGCGACAGCTACCCGTGAGCTTTCCTCAGTTTCCTCACCGCTTTCCTGAGCTAAGACACTGCACGAGACTATTCTCAGGTTCAGGGCTGTGTGTAATAAAAACTATCTGATCATTCTGTCCCTGCTCAAAGCCCTGCTTCCTCTCACACTGCTGCCATTTCCCAGATCCAGTAAAACACACGAGTTTTTCAGAGGGGGCTAAAAAGAGCGGCTTTGTAATGAGGTGTCTGCTTCTGGAAAAGTTGCTTAACGCAGTCAGTGCAGGATTGCTGCAAAATGTAGGAGGATTTGGCTGTGGGTGTGATGGGGACGCTTGTATGAGGGGGAGCGCGCTGAGGAGAACAGCGGCGCCCGGCAGGCTGCCAGCGCTGGAGGTGCGCCCGGGAAGGAAAAAAAAAGGTATAAAATGCTGAAGTAAAACCCCTTGTTGCACTTATGAGGTAAAGGGGGTCTCCTGGATTGGTTTCTCCTCGGGGAATGTAGTCTTGAGTTTGGATCTCCACCAAAAGCCTTCAGGAGGTGACTGCAAGTCTGAGGAAAGGAACTGCTGAGAGGAAGAGCTAAAATCTGGGGTAGTTTATGCCAAAGAATGAAGTAAATGACCAGAGAAGGACTGACAGAAATAAAAATTGCCTCGATATTCATGTGTTGTCGGAAACAAAGGCACTGTGATAAATTGGTGCATGAGACTGAAATAAAAGGTGTGGGCTTTGCTGCTCCTCTGCATAGGCTGTGAGCATCCTATTGGATTCTTCAATTTTGCATTTTAATTGTCAAAGAAATGCAGTTTCTGGCTAATTGTGTGAATAATTATTATCAGTGATAGATATTAGGAAACTCCTTGCTATATTGCAAGAAGTTACTAAAAGAATTTATCCTCTAACAGTTCGCCAAAATGCTCAAATCCATTACAAAAACAGACCTCTTTATTTTTTTCTGCTACAAGGAGTATAGTTTGTTGCTGAACATCAAACTTGACTTTGCAATGAAAGCAGATAACTAGCCTATAAAAGATGGTTTTAGTTGGCAATGCTAAAGTCATTTTCCCTGCTGCAATTTGGAAGTCCTAGTATAGTCTGCAAGTTTCATTACTGTACTAGTACAATTAATCAGAACACTATTCCCAGATATTCTGGCAACTCTGATTAAATCTGTGTCCTCTTCAATGATTAAACTAGGATGAAATAAGACATCCCACAGCATATGCTTCTGTCACTGAAATTCATCTCAGAAATGGTGTTCTTAGCCAAAGAAAGTCTTTATGAAGGTCTTTCTGCTTTGTAGGTTAACCCTAATTCCCAAATGTATTTTGTGTTTGTATTTTGTATTGCTTCAGTCAGGCACGCTTATTCAATCTTAAAAAAAAACAACAATCTAGCTATTTAAACATAGAAGGCTATCATGTGCAAGTTCATTTTGTAAACTTAATATGCTAAGAGACAGTCACCCAGATTGGAATCCAGGCATGTCGATGGGAAGTGACATGACTGTGGATGTATTCCTCTTTCAGGAATAAAAGGTAGGCTTTGTTCACAATGTCAGTTAAGCCAGCACTAAATTCACTCAACTTTCTGTACCTGATATCAATTCAGGCATGAGCACACATTTCTGACAGTTCTATTAATAGAAGGCCTAACTACAGCATTGCAGACTGAAAGGTTACATAAAACAACTCTATTTCGATTATATCATAATGAAAAGAATCCTGAATTTCACCATTAGGTCACTCACTGGAAGTCATCTTACTTAAAAAGGGAAGACTCCTATGGCTTATGTATGAATTCCTTGTGAGGAACATTGAACACTGTGGGCTGGGAGAGAAAAGATACGGTTTAAGCTGGCATGGATGACCTGTATTCCTTTATTCTGGCAGCAGATTCAACCTTGGAATATAAAAGTAATATGTGTTTCTTTATAGGAAGCTCTGGCAACTGTACCCTGGCAAAGGGTACAAAAGCTCTGGCAAAGTACCCTAACCTTGCTCTGTCAAATCACCTCACAACTCCAAAATGTAGAACATGTCAACTGCTGGTCAGGGCAGGTGTGTGCCTGTGACATAAACTAGTCTAGTGTTTCCTTACAGCAATAAAGACTCCATGGAATCCCATCATGAAAATGAAGCTGTCATGCCACGGCAGAATGGGCACTCTGTTGGCTTGCAGTTCGTGTTGCCTGTCCTTGACCACAACTGGCTATCTGTAAAGAGGTAAGACCCGTTCTGTGGCTAGATGAAGTGATCTCTTCTGTTCATATCCTACTTCTGTACTCCTTATGTGCAAACACCTCCCTATTGTTTGCTGAGGCAACATGCAGTACATTTTAGAAAAAGGTCTCAAGATAGGAGAGATTGTTTACTTAAATTTGTTTTCCTGTCTCTGACATGCTGCCTCTCTGCAACAGTCTCTCCCATCTCTGCATTAAATGGAAGGACAACAAGAATTTAGATTACTTTCTCTTTCCTGTGACCATTCCTCGTATGATGACTATTCTGATCTTACAGCCATTCACTGTGGTCCTTTCTGCATCAATCTTTTCCTGTGGCAAGGGCGTATTCATAATCATTCATTTTGTAGGAGATTCTGGGAGTTTTTTGTCACCTTAAAAAGAATCGAGGTTTCACCTTCAGCATCTTACTTTGGTTGAACGCCTTTTGTTTGACTTTCTCCCCCAATTCCTCACACACAACACAAATCACAGATTACACTGGTAGATAGTTTCTGCTCAGTAAAGAGTCTTCTGGCTGGATTCACACTGTTAGCAACATCTGCTCCTCTACTTCAGCTTCTTGGCAAAAACAATAAGCTGACGGTAAGATAGACATAGCTCCCTGTAACATGTTCAGCAATGTTCATCTGATTTTACATGCTGGAATCAGCAAGAAGACATTTCAAATGGTAACAACATGAGGTATCAGTTTTAGGCTTTAAAAAGGATCGTCTTAGGCAAATGGGGACCATATTGTGCCCATTAGAACATTTGTAAGTTTGAGTTTCATGCAGTTGATATCTAGCAAACAGGTTGTTTTCTTAACAGTAAAGGTTATATATTTTTCAGGGCTTATTTCTGGATCCAAATTGTTACCAGGAAAAAGTTTGTTGAGCTGTGGTGTACCACTCTACCCCTTTACAACTGTTTTGTCTGTGCACTCCTTCATATATAAGGAGATTCTTTTTGAACAAGCCTTGACTGAGTTTGCATGTGAATAGTAAAATCCATATTAGTTCTTCATATGCAAAGGTAACATTCCACCATTACCCTGGATGTGTATCATAAATGTAAATTCTCTGGAAATTGCTTATCAGAGAGAATTTGAGGAAAAGGAGACAGCAACTCAGTTATTTTGTCTTTGATTCATAGCTCCCTGCCATCTTGAATAAGAGCGTAACAAAAAACTAAAAGCTGTTTTGTTTCCAATTAGGTATGACCTATAAATAAAGTAGGAGACTAAACCTGGGGCTGAACACCCCAGTCTGGCCAGAAGTATTTTGTGTAAGTTCAAGGCTACTCCTACAGAGCAGGTTCAAAAGTTCAACTGTTACTCAAATGTTGTTGGGCTCATGTTTCACTGGGAAGTGTGTGTGCATGTGAGGAAGGGGGGTTTCCTGGAAAAAAATGGACAAGTGAACCAGTAGCATGGCAAACAGAGAGAAACCTGGTGCAGGAATCATTGCAGCTGCTACAGCGCATCTTCTCAGAACATACCTCAGTGCACAGCATGATGAAAATGTTTATATTTACTTGTATTGTAGCAATGTTCAGATTCTCCAACTGAGATCAGAGTCCAGCTGGGTTAACACTAATCCTCGATGATCTCCTGTAGAGGTAAGAATCTCCATTCTTCCATAACTGTCCAAATAGTTAGACTGGACATGGGTGGCAGTCTGTGGTGCTAAAATGACTTGCCCAAGATGCCAGAGCAAGCCTGTACTGGAGCCAGAAATAGGAGCTAGTCCTGTCTTCCATTCCCTGATACATGAAACCACAATGGCTTTGATGTTCAAACCTCACCGTGTGTCTGTCTGTCATTCCCTAAACCCAGCAGTATTCCACCTAGGTCACTGACCACAGATAAGGGTTTTGGTAGGAGCATGAAGAGTGGAAGATGATTGCTTGAGCCAGGGAGAAAAGATGTGGATGTAACCTAAGTTGTTCACTGAAGGGTGACACCTAAACAAAGCGTTTTGATATGGCTTTTGGATAAGATTCCTGGTTTGGATCAACTTTGAGGGGAATGGTCATGGTAAAAGTGTCTCTGGAACTGCAGGAAATCCTTAAGGAGCCTTATGGTGGTGTTGACTCAGACTCTTGGCAGGGTGGCTCTGTTTAATACCTCCGTAAACCAGAATGACCTTGTTCTAAACTTTATTTGTATAGGCTTATATTATTACTTAAAGAGATAGCCCTCTCAGCTGGGAAATTGAGGATTTCCTTGCTCATTAACGTCAGAATTAGGGCAAAATGCCCACTTGAGAGGTGGTCGCTTTAGGCAACATGGACATGCTTTTTGGGCAGCACATTGCATTTCTTCCTTCACTATTAGTGAGAAACAGTTAACTTCAGAATCAAACAGAAGATGAAAGCAGCAGCAATTAATGATGAAATGACTGCCTTGAGTGCCAAAATAGTTATGGGAAGTGTTAAGCTCAAGCGAAAAATGCAGTTTTCTAACTCATATTTCTACAGAACTGAGTCTGAGAAATTTTTGCTTTGCCACCTGCAAAGCCTGACCTAATTGACAATCAGTTTAATATGCCTGATGGAAAGCAGTCATAAGATCCACTGCTGTGTCAGTTTTCAATCCTTGGAACAAATACAAGGATGTGAAATATGAGGCAGATAGTAATTGATTTGCCTTTTCTGAAATGCTGGGATGTTACTGGAAAGAAACAAACATCAGTATTCTTACTTGAAAAAAACAATGGCACATATTTGAGAATGGTTATTTGTATATAAATTTGAAGCCAGAGGTTAAAATACAGTTTTCATACTTCCTTTTTCTACTGTAGGCTGAAACTAGATATTTAAATAATTGATTAATGATTTAAAATGGCAAGTAGGAAATCTTAATCTACATAATTTATTTTAATCATATTTTACATTTATAATCCTTAACTCTTTACTTGAACAAAAGCAGATTCCTTGTGCTTTGCAGGATGTTACTTTTAGTCAGAAGGCCAGGAGTAATCCTTGATTTAAGCTATGTCAACGTGTATCTATTCACACTTTTGTTTATGTCTTTTAGTCATTAAGTACTGTTTGATATCCTTTGTTTATTAGTTACTGTGATTTTTAACTGATTATTTCTGTTAAGTTACATTTAGATGGGATCTAAGATTCAATTAAAATGTGCAAAGGAATTAATGAGAGATGAAAATTTGTCTTTAGCTCCCCCAACTTCCAAAATATTAATACCAGCAGATCTTGTCCTTCCACATGTTTGAGCTAATCATCCTACTGCTTGATTCTACCCATAGTTTGGAAAAGGAAAAAGCAAGCTGTCTTCCTTTTTCAAATCCCTCTCGAGTTCTCAACTCTGAATGAACCAGTCACCAAAATGAACTTGTTGAATAAACTGAAATGAAGAATTCACTTTCTTTCTGCACCTGCAGATGAAGCTACTGTTATAAAAAGCTAGTTCAGCGCTCACCAAGCTATTTCTAGTCACTTACTTAGCAACACCCACCCGTTTGGTGTTCTGACTTTCTCTGAAATTTCTGCAGCAAGCCTGGACTGCATGTATATTTTGTACTTAATGATTCTAGATTTCACTTTAGTGTTGGCTGTCCTGATTTCACATTTTATTTTAAATAGGACTTTTTTTTTTTTAAGGGATAGACATGTTTGGTTTAAATCAAAGCACGACACTTTAAAATTTGTTTTGCCCTTTAAGCTGGTAAATTTCTATTTATTTATTTCTTTATTTTTGCTCACATTTTGCAAAGTGCTCATCACTTACTTCAAACTGTGGCTAACAGCTGCTGTTTAGGAGGTATATAAAGTACTTGGCAAGGTTCTTTTTTTTCCTGGAATAGTCTAGAACGGCAACTTGCAGTTCTTTGAGATATACTCATATTTGTACGTGTGACGTGTTCTAGTGCCTTTGCTAGTACGAAAATAGTACAGTGCGCAAAAGGGAAGAAAGCACATATGCATGATGGGTATGCATTTCATAGCAAATTGCTATAGAGACTGATTGAGCAATGGATATAATTGTAACCTGCACAGGGGTAGGACATGGAAACGAGCAGCACAGCCTATGGTGTTGTAGTTCAAGGGGCAAATCCCTTAATGCGAATGCAGTTACACAACACGTGAAGATTAGTCCCACATGGGAAGCAAAATGGGTTAAGATAGTGTAACTACAGACATCTGTGGCCTGTAGTATTATCATATAGTACAACATTTGCGTCTACTGGAAAATTATACTGCTGTAATTATAATGTACACAGGTACTCTGGCAACAAATTTAATTTCTACAGAAGCCCAAGGTAAAACTGGGCTTTGAAGCAGAGAAGGAAATACCAGCTAGGCCTGTTGCTGGAAGCAGGTGAATGGACGAAAGGGAGGAGCGCCTCCAGCCTAGGGAGTTCTGGTCACTTCTTGCTGCGACCTTGCTTCAGCACTGGATTTTTCTGATCTTAATTTCTTGCTGTGTATGACTGGTTTGTTCTTGCGTAAGTACTAGGCTGTGAACTTCTCAGAGGAGGTGAAAAAGGGGGAGGGAGTAATGGAGGCAGTGAAAACACAGGTGGCTTGAGTTATATTTGTCTTTTTTGAACAGATTAATCACTCTGCTGATTTATACTGTCCACCAACACAAGCTTTATTGTGAGGTACTGAAAATATTTTTTTTTACTGATTGGAAGATTGAGTGACTGCAGTTCTTCCACAACTTTGATAAAGTCAGTTAAACTCTCGCAACTGTTCTAAACTTCAAAGACAAAGGTTCTTCTTAGCTTCATTTAACTTGCTGATTTACAATAGGAAATTTTCATAGTATTTTTTCAAGTAGATATGCCGGATGAAGTTGATATTAGCGCTCTTATTGATAAGAGTTCTAGCCTAATGTGAGCATTATTTTCTGCTATGTGTTATTTTTAGCAGTTACAGTGTTACATGACAAGGGAACATGACTAAATATTGGATATTAATGAAAAGCATCAGAAGTGCTACTTTGAGTATGGAGCAGGGACTTTGCCACGCTTCTGACTCGTAAGAACAAAGAGATGGTAGTTTCTTCACTGGTCCTGAATTTGTTTGAAACAGAAGTTGCTACTCGAGCCATGAAAATAAAATTCTGTTACTAGTAGCCGGAGAGTCTGTATTACAATGTTGGATTGAAAGCACACAAAGTGTGCAAATGCCACCATGATTCCAGGCAAGAAAGAAAGAATGCCCTCCTTTTGTTCCCACACCTTTTAATTTTATATGGAAGACCTTTCGAGACCGTCTTCAGACCAGGTAAAATTACTAGTAGTATAGGGGGTGGATGGAAGGAGGTTATGAATGGAATGAATTGACTGAAAGGTATAAGACATGAATGTGTCTAGACTTCTAGTGGAATACAGTGCTACAAATACCAGTCAAATGGTGTGAAGGAAGGTTGTTGAATACTTCAGCGCCTTTTATGCTTGATACCACCTAAACATCATTCTGTATTTCAAGAAGATGAAATACCTTCATGCACCTACAGAAGTAAGAGTTCTCTCAGGATGAGTACCTGGAAAGAGCTTTGTGATTGGTCTGTGTTAGATACATGTAGGCCCTCTCGTGAAGCGAGAATCCCTGGCAATGTTAACAAATCCTATTTTAACAGAAATATGCAATTGTCCCAGTCTTACTGAGGGAAGATCTAGAGATACCAAATGGTTTGTCTACGATCAGAAACTGGATGGCAGAGCAGTGATTCAAATCCTAGCCTAGCACCTTAGCTTTGGTTGTCCTTCCCTGATCTGCCCCCAAATATTTTGTGGCTCCCAGACAATCAGAAACCCTGGCCTGAGTCTTCTCCAATCAAGACTAAGTTCTAATTCTTATTTTAAATAAGACTCAGATCAGTTCTGATGTCTCATTATGAAGCATCCCTGGCTTTCTATTATCTGTGTTCTACATTAGAGTTATTTCCACAGCTCCTTTACTGCTGAAGATCACAACCATCTGTAGGCAGTATATCGGTTGAATACATTACTGAGCATCTTGCAGTCTATGTTGGTGTTCAGAATTTTATGGGCTTGGGAACAGTGCAATTGTATGAGATGAATGAATAAAGAAAAGCATTATAATAGCAAAAGATGCCAGAGAAGAATCACATCTTACTACAGAAATAAAAAGAGACCTTTTATCATAGGGAAAATGGAGTAAACAACAATGAAATCTTATGTAGACATAAGAAAAGTGAAGCATGCAAAGTGAAACACTAAGTATGTGGGAGACAGAAGAATGAAAGACATAATAATTATTTTCTAAATAAGAATAAAGGGTCCTCTGGGCTACACCTCTTTCTCTCGTAACACTGAGAAGATGGCCATCCCTAAATCCTGCCGAGAGTATGTAAGCTATAATGCATGTTTTTATTGGAAATGATACCAAGGAACAGATTTGTGTTAGTGATTGCTTGCAAATGTTTACTATTGCTGAGTATTTAATAAATAACAATGATTCATATTGTGGTTTTACTAGTGTGCTTGCAAATTTTGTAAAGAATAGTATATGCAAAACAGCCTGAAGATCCAAGTGCTGAAGTCTGAAAATGTCTTGTGCGTTAATTAACAAAAATCAGAAGCTAAGTAGGACTGTGTAATTGTTTCAAAGCTTTAGTATTTATTGTTTTCTTTCTCCCTGTTAACTATTGGTGGTATCATTTGCTTTAGAGGTATGGAACAGAGCAAGGAATTCTTCCCAACTACTCCGCTCCCAGGTTACAAATATAACTGATAGACTTCTGCCCACACGTAATGCTATTTTGCCCCATTTTTACGGTTTTGTTTTTTCTTTGTTTCATTAAAAGCAGATGTTTGACTGGCCAAGGTTTTACAGACTTCATTACCAGTAGTTGATTAAAATCAAAAGATGCACAGGAAATAAGTGAGTCTGGCCACTTTCGGCATCTGCTCTCATGTTGGAATGGAAGCTACGCACTGCCTAAGGTGGGTAACTATCAGTGATACTATAAATATCTTTTAATCCCTATTTTCTCTCTAGATCATTTTATAAGTCCTTCCAAATATTTGCTCAATAGCTGTCATAAACAACAGCATCCTGGGGTTATTATAAGTAAGAGCCCAGAAATGACAAAAGTTTTCTCTGTTGCTGTCAGAATTTCCCAGTGCTGATGGGCAATGCATGGCAGTAGAGAGTTCATGTACTTACCCTTACCAAAATGGTGAATAGAGGTTGCCTGTGGCTTTACTGGAAGCTTTAAGTGGCAGTTAATTTGCTTTGTGCAGGACACTCTTCTGGGAAATAAAGGCATTCTCAACACTAAATTAGATTATTCTTAATTTAAATCTATGTTTATGCAAGTTTTCAGTTAAGCTTAAGTTTAACATTCTCTGCAGCGATTAAAATACTGTGTTCATTTGCAGAATGGTCTCTCTTTTTGGTCTGAAGCTAGCAAGCCTAGGAAGAGAAAGACCTCACGAGGAAAGGCCTCTTATTTTTTGTTCTGTCAATGCTTGTCTGTGTGTCATTACTCACAATAAATGGCTCCTTATCTGTTATGCTGTCTTCTTAATTAAGAGGGCTCTGGTGTATAAAAATGAAGACTGCAATGATCACCCAATGGTTCTTCTGGGGATTAATGTTTCACTGTGGAAGAAAGGTCAAAACATAGGTTAAATAGACATTTAATCCCATAGTTTTTTTTTTTCCCAAATCCATGCAGATTTCACAGCCATTTTCTGCTGTAATTGTGGCAGAATCATCCTCAATCCTGAAATGCAATAAATCCAGTTATCAGGTATACCAGTAAAAGTGAGTTTGAGCCAAAAAAAAAAAATAATGGTAGAGGCAAAACCAGTTAAATTGGTTAGCAAGATAGTGTCTTTGATGCATGTTAACTGTAATGCCTCACTTCCCTTGACCTCCACAAGCTGTTCTGTGTTTGAATAAATCTCAGCTAGAAGAGGAAGCTCTGTTCCAGTGATGTGCAGCTTCCTCCTTTGTCTGATGTTAATGCAAAATGTGCTAACTCACAAAGAAGGTTTTTTCTTTCTTCCTTTTCCTTTTCTGTTTCCGTTTCCTTCTCCTTTCCCTTTTCCTTTTTATTTCTTTTATCCTTTTTCCTTTTTATTTTATTTATTTATTTATTTTATTTTGAGAAGGAGGGAATGATTAGTAGAATTTGAGTGTCTTTATCTTTTACAGATCTGTGAGAATGTGCTGGAACAGTAAGTTCTCCTGCTATACCTTTTGAGGCAGAAATATGTGGATACAAATGAGGAGAATCTTACCTATGAAATGAGTTATTTGGATAAGTCCCTCAAGAAGTTTTCATAAAGTTGAATTTTGTTTCCTGATTTAAAAGTGAGGAGAAGACTCTTGAACTAGTGTCCTTCCCCAGACAAAAGCATGATCTGCATCCCTGGAAGTTTAAAGCTATATATGGATTAAATGTAAGTAATAATGAAAAAGGTGGAGTTTACAGTATTGAATGTGTAAATTTTATTTGCTCCTATCTCAAGGCTAAAGTATGCTTACACTGGATCCACACTAAGTTTTATGCCATTACCCAAGCAACATGAGAGAAAGCATTTCAAACAAAAATACTGGCTGAGGTGGTAAAAGGATGAGGTTACTAAAAAAAAAAGAAAAAAAAAGTGGTATTTATTAAAACTCACAGAATGAGAAGCTTCCAGGCAGGTATTTTCCAATTAAGTCTATAGTGAAACAGGTGGTCCAATCGGTTTTGTTGCAATTTTCTAGTAACAGAGGACTGCTTGTGAAGCATACTGGTCTCACAATTATTGTTAGTCTGGATTGTTCAGTCCCTTGGTACATATTTGTTCCATACAAAAGGGAGAGACAGACAAATTGAGTAATGGCTCATACTGTTAGCTTTGCCTGCAAAGATTTGGAAAAAAGTTGGCAGTCCAGTCATGTATGGTTGATTCCTGATTATTTAGCTACTAAATTTTATTCTAAAATATTAAGTATTTCATAACACCATTTTAATCTATTACCAGTTGCTACCTTAATGTTAATCACATCTAATTGTGGCCACAAACAACACACTGAGATAGAGTAGATTCAATAAACTACAGGTGCAGACTTTCTCAAACTTCGGTCAGAAGTAGAGCACTGAAGTTTCCTTCTTTCTGGTCAGGACAGGATGTATAGCTGAAGGGAATAAAAATTTGGTAAATGCAACAGTCAGGAGGACCATAATGCAAGAAAAATGTACACGTTAGTAGATGAGTAATCTCTGGAGTTTTGCACTATGGTCTTTTACGAGAACAGGGTAGACTATTGATTCTATAATACATCTGAAACTGAAAATCATGTTGAATTTTGCGCATGATTACATTACTTGAGTAGCTTGCTCTCATGACAGATCTGTCACTGTTTGGTTTAAACTGTAAATCAAACTGCCATTCCTACAGACACGCAACCGAGATAGTAATGTGTTAAGTCCAAGTGTGCCTTTACATATTATCAGTGCAGAGTGGGTTCAAAACCAAAAGTGATTTATTGTGCAGTTGTGGTTCAGAGACCACAGTGACAAACCTTAAAAAGAAGACAACCTCTTACCTAAGTTTATTTCCTTCTGCAGCTCCTTCATAGTTATCATCATTGTCTTTATGCCTCTTTGGAGTGGAACATTTCAGGTAGGTCCAGGCAGCTATTTGTTAGGCTCACTACCTTGCTGAATTGCATTGTTTTATTTTCTGAACTTTTCAGACACTAAATTTACTAAGTCTTGTGGCAATCCATATTGCAGTTATTTGTAGAACCTTAACATTTTTGGATTTGTTTCCATCACATAGGTTTAAAATACATAATGGCTATGTCTCAAAATGCTGACCATTTCCACATATGTGTACGAACACACACAAGCATATATTCTCTTTTGGCTACTTTATGTTTTTTGTCTGCATGATGGATGTGAGAGGGAAGATACCACATGCAGCTTGCTTCTTTCCTCTTAAAATCAGTATTGGTAAATCTGGTCAATGATTAATGTTATTTCCATATTCAGTTCTTTCATACTCTTTGTTGCTATTTGCTAGTCAGGGGTTTAATAAGCTTCCTTTCGTTTTATGTATAGAAATGCTTTGGAGTTAATCAGGATAATAAAATATTCCTCAATTTATATCTTATGGACAACTTGGTTCACTAATAACAGCCCTTCTGACCTAGCTCTCTGAGAAAGCTCTGGCAAAGCCTTCAAAGCTGTTCATGGATGCGGCAGCCTCGGTACGCAGAATGTTTGATTTTGAAGGGGTATTTGGATAAATAAATACATTCGAAGGCTTTTTGCAGTAGATACTTGAGAATCCTTTCAGGGGAAACTGGAGGCTCTCACATCAGTTGTCTGTGAACAGCCCTGTCTAGATTGCAGGCACGGCACGTTTGTTGGCGGCGTCTCACCTGGATTTAATCAAACTGACAGGAACACACCAGCGGCTGCAGTGCAGGCTGCTCCTGCGAGCCTTGGTTGGTAATGTAGCACTGCATGTGAGTGCGCAAGGCACCTCATCGTCAGCTGCCTCCTACTCACACCATGGCCTTGCCGCTTGCTAATGAGAATAGCAGCACAGGTTTGGCTGTGGCCACGACACTGTGGGTGCCTCAGCCGCAGGTGGAGCACACAGCACGGAGTGGAGACCCACCAGGACTGCTGCCCAGGCGCTGAGCAGACGCCTGGACAGCCAGGACACTGCGGGCGAGTCACAGCCGAGGGCTCTCTGGATGAGTAACAGCCAAGAAGAACTCAGTTGCACGGTCGGTTTGGAATAAGCCAGCTTCCTAAGCACATAAAACTGCCAGGGCTTGGCCTGCTAAGTGTCCACCGACCAGTTCAACTGCCACCAAAAGTGCTGCTTCCCCCGGCAGTTCCAGTCATGCTTCTCAGGTTCAGCCCTCACCACGTCTGCTACCGCAGGCAGGTCGGGAACAGGGTAAGAAAATACGCTGCTGCACGCGTGGCTAGTGCCAAATGCCTCACATAAACAGGGGCTGACTTGCTGCTACCATAGAAGGATTTGGCTGCTGGTGGCTTCTTGCATGACACGGCCACGAGACCTCATGCCTAAAGGAACCGAGGGGAGAGGCGCTGCTGGAGGCAGTCTGCTGGGGCCAGCGAGCTGTGCTTGCACTGCTCGGCACTCCTCTAAGTGACACAGGCAAACACTGCCAGGACATTGCATATCCCGACCCACAGAAAGGAACAAGTCGGCCAGAACAATATCTGGCTGTAAAGAAACGAGCTGTAAGCTTGCCTAAAAAGAAAAAAAACAAAAGCGAAATGATACCGGGCAGCGCTCTGCAGCCCGCTCAGCAGAAGCGCGTTGTCGCAAAGCTCCGCAGAATTATTTGGCCTGCTGTTGCAGTGTGTGTGTGCGTGCGTGTGTCTGCCTGTCTGTCTGGGCGGCTGTCTGTCTGCCTGTGCTCGTGCCCGTGCCCGTGTGCGCGCTGGGCTCTGCCCGGCCGCCGCTCCTCGGGCGCCTCCCCGCGGCACTGCCCGGAGCAGCCCCGGCCGCCCGGCTGAAATAAGCGGAGCTGGTGTTTGCCTCCCCTACTTTTAAAGCCAGCTGGTCTTCGGGGTGATTTGAGCATTTCTTCAGCTTTTTTACCCGCGGTTGTGGCTGCAGATAAACTTTTTAATTTCTACAAAGCGGCGCTGGTTCCTTGTTGCTTCCAAGCGTAGTCAGTTCTTGACTTCGCTCCATTAATAAAGCGGTGGGATGTGTGGATAATAGAACATTACTCACTGGAGGTTCTGTAGAGAAAAAGTAGCAGGGAAATACTGACTAGACAGCAACAACTGCTTACTGATGTGGTAAAATGGCACACGGAATTGTTTTCAGGGGCAAGCTGACTTCAGTGGAGTTGCCATGTTGGAGTGGGAGAGATGCCCATAATCTATATCTAAATCCTCCCTTAGAAAGTTGAGAGCTAAGATGTTACCAAAAAAAAAAAAGTCCCCTCTTGAAATAAAATTAATGTAGATTTATTCACAATTAAGTTACACAGAGCAGGACTGTGCCTTCTGGTTCGTGAAAAGAGGATAGAATGCAATACTGCACTGTTGAGCACACAAAAGTAGAGGAGTCCAGATTTCACAAAATGGCCAAGAATACTAGATGCCATTTCATTTTCAGTTTAGTCTGAAGTGTGAAACACATGGTCTTCAAAAAAAAAAACCGAAATACCACAACATAGACTTGTCTTAATCTGTGAGTCACAAACCGATCTGTAATGGTTCCAATTAGCTGCCTTACTCTTAAACTCTTACAGTTTACTGTTGATTTTCACTTTAAACTTTCTTAACAGGGTGCAAAAATAAATTACCCTCTGAAGCTGGTAATCCACGAAATGGCTCAAAAGACACGTGACTAATTATTTTTCTAAAAAAAAATAATATAATAGGAAAATTCATGCTGGCAAAGTTAAATAAAAACCTTTTTCAAATCTGAATGGACAGAAGAAAGGCAGGGAAGAAAGGTATCTACACACACTAGAGAAACCAGAATGCCTTCCTGTGTCCTTTCTTCCCCTTTCAGTCCCCTTTTTGGGGGAGAAAGGGGAAGAAATCCTGTTGCTCAGTTCAGAACTGTGGAACATGCATGGTTCCAGCAAGGGAGCAGAGGAGTGCAGGTTGTTTTTTGTTTGGTGTCGTTCCCACACCCCTACCCCAAACAGAAAGTAGCCTGCAATGTGAGTTGTTTGCTTAAATTGCTGATTTGACCTCAAAGCTCAGGATCTTCTTGGAAAGGATTCTGTTCTGGGGGCAGATCTGGCCACTGCAAAGCGGATGGGAGGTAACAGGGAGAAGTGACTGGTTAGGTGGCAGGGACAAAGGTTTTATTACATATTTTTTTTCTATTTTAATGGAGATGGATATGTGAGTGAGTGTGTGATGTGGCGGTAAAGATCTGAGCTGCAGAGAAAGCAAATGACTTGTCCAGAGCAGCACAAGAAGTCTGTGGTAAAAGAGGGCTCAAGTCCAAGATAGGTAACTGGTCTACTGAACCAGCTTCTCTAGCGTCCCTTTTTTCTTTCCCTCTCTCCTGTAGAAAGGCTGCTTTTAGCTCTAACAACTCAATGAGACCTTGGCAAAGATTGTTAATTTTTTTTTTTTTTTATACATGATGTCTCTGAGATCATTGCAGAACTGTGCACTTTTATTTCTTGGATGCACAATGGATTATTTTGCTTCTGTTTAAGTTGTCTTCTTCTATAGCACTTTTGATTAGCAAAAACACAGGACTAAAGCTTCTTCTTCTTTTTTTTTTTTTGTAAAGTTCTTCCTACTGAGAGGAACATATAATTTCAGTTTTTAGTGGCTGGGCTTCATCACCGGAAATGACTATAGTGATTGAAGTTCCTCATAGCTTGAATGCAAAATTGGCTTGTAGCTTGTTGCACTAAGGAAGCACTTTATAATATATGGTGCCTTTCTGCGCTGGGAAATATGCAGAACCCTAGTGCACATGAAAGCACAGGCTTGCAGTCCCAGCCACCTCCTGAGGAGCAGAATTATGGAGCTACTGAAGCCCATGAGAGACAAGGTCCATTTGTGTCAGTGTCAAGGAACAGTCCAGCAAAGAGAGATTACCTGATAGTTGGTGTGCTATGCTATGCGAATTTAATAAATTTCATGGATTGGTTTATTGTACCAGGTGAGAGACTATTTCCTCTTTCTAAGGAAAAAGAAATTTCTCGACAGTTCTACTTATTCCTTAGCTACAAATGTTTTGTAATCTAATGGTATACTTCTATATGTCAGTTTAATCTTTCTTGCTTATCTGCTTTAGCCTGTTGCTCATGCTCTCTATGAAACTTGCAACTATACATTTGAAAGATGAATAAATGATCTATTAGTTATTAGTTGTTAATAGAACTCTTATACAAATCATGTCTGTTAAATGCTTAAGAGTCATAGTTTTAAAGCTATGTTATAAACAGACTTTGGTATACAGAGCAAATAATCTATTTTCGTGTCTGGATTCCAGAGACATGACTAAGAAACTTCTCTTTATTGTATACAGCAGTTTACGAAGCCTTCCTTGGCTTAAATACATTAGATGTGGTATTCCTGTATCTGAAGTGATGACATTCCCTCCATTGAAAGTACAAAAAATTATGTTTTCATTGTGCAAGTTTGTTTAAGGAAGGTTTAACTTCCTTATGAGCTGGTGGGATGTATGTGATTTCTGCAATGAGGAGTGTAACATGACAGTGTAAAAAGAATGGAAACCCATTTCTCTAAGTATCACCTACCAAATTTAGAAGTTGTTTTCTAATAAATAATATCCTTCTTCCAAAACATTTGGTTTTCGATCTAACCATGAACAACAAAGCATTTCTTCTATTAAACTAATGAGA
This sequence comes from Cygnus olor, assembly GCF_009769625.2. Classification (NCBI taxonomy): domain Eukaryota; kingdom Metazoa; phylum Chordata; class Aves; order Anseriformes; family Anatidae; genus Cygnus; species Cygnus olor. The sequence continues at coordinate 3,775,445 of NC_049188.1, read as the reverse complement.
TTTTTTTTTTCCACTCATGTAAACTGTGGCCTGTATAAATTCTTCTGCTTAGAATCACCTCTAAGCATCTATCAGGCTTCCAGGGATCTTATTTAGAAATGTGCAGGAAACACTTGTGAGCTTGCTGTATTTTACTTCTGAGTGTCCTGGAAATCATAAATGTTTTAAAACCTTGCAAAAACCTCAAGGATGGATTGTTAAATCTGGAATTAATATCTAGTGTTAGTACACAAAGTAGTTATTTTCACTATTTAGACCATTAGCAAATTTAAGACATTCAGTCAGTATCTTTGAAAATTGAGAGGCTAGTGGGTTTAGGAGTTAAAACTTTTTTCTACTGAACGCTTATTAACCACACATGTAAGAGGGAAGGAAACAAGTAGGGGTGCATGCTGCATGATATTGCAAGACTGCTAGTGAAAAAAAATCCTGTGTATGAATGCTGTTGTCAAATAACTTTCCCTGGAGAAGGGTAGGGGACAGGAGAGGACAAAAATACCTTTGAGCAAGAACTGGAATGCTAGGAGGGTATGCACTTGGAAGTATAAAGTGTCAACAGTCATTTGGCTCATTCCTGGCTTTGAACTATTCTTTGACTCCTGTACATGTTAAGAGTTTTAAATTTTCAAGAAGGCCTGCGAAGTAAAGGTGGCCTACCAGTTGACGTGCTCAGTTTCTTGTGTGCAAGCTACCTTCGGGGACTTGTAAAATTCAAGAGCAGAGGTGGGGGTTATATCCAGGCCCTTGAAATAACAGACATCTATTTTAATTACAATATATGCCTAAAGCACTTTTTAATCAACTCTATGACCTCTTAGTCCATGAGGGAATTATATTTACAAATCTCAGTTTGTACCACAGCAATCTACTCTTATCTGCCAGAATTTAGCTGCAGTGCCGAATTCTTGCATCAGTACTTTTGAGTTTGGCTGCCCATAGGTAAGATATCTTGTTAAATATAAGTTAACAGGAAGGTAAAAAAGCAGAGGCTCAAGTACTTGTTTAGTAATCTGGTAAGTAATCTGGTGGCAGTTAAGAGGTTGTGGTTTCCAGGCACTTTTGCTCACAAGATTTGACAGAGTTTTCATCGATCTTCACATGGTAAATAAGCTCTTCCATTTAGTTGTCTGCTAGAATTGAGACTTCAATTCATTAAAAATAGTGATCATGCAGACTTTTGCCCCTCTAATCTGTTACCCTGTTCCAAGCTGCTCACATCAATGCCTTGGCATTTGCCAATATCTGGTCAGGCCAGTTGTTCAGTTGTCTGGAGGGGATAATGTTTTAATGGTGCTCAGTTTGAACATTAGTTTGAGCTGAAATTGTGGTTCAGACCAGGTCTTGTAATAGCTGTGGTTTGTACTAAATACTCTAGTAGTTAACAGTTGAAGTTCCTGTAATGCAGTATTTCTGTGTGTTGATAATCACCTACCAGGAGAATAGATACTGTCAATTGCTGTGTTTTAATTCTGCCAATTTCCCTTGCCTAAGACAGACCTTTAGCAGGTATTTGTTGTTCTGAATGAGGTCGCAGACTTTAACTTCTGAGACCATTCAGAAAACTCTAAATATGTTCAACAGTCATTGAGAAACAGCTATAAAACCCCCAGTGCTGCTGTTATGCTAGACCTTGGTCTATACTGACTTGAAGTCCCATCAGTAAATAGTGAGGAGACTGATTACGCTGCAGCCACGAGGGCTGTTGGAGAGCATGCATTTAGCTTTAAACTAGCTGTCTCAAGAGTGCTTTTCAGTTGGCTGCAGCAGTACAGGACATGGCATTACATTTAAAATCCACTGTAGGAGCATAGTAGGTACCTTTTGCTAACCTCACGCTGAGCTCCATTCCGCTCCAGATCAGCTTCTAGAGGCAGGGCAGACAATTTCACAGAATGCATTTTCTTAAGTGGTGGCTCCATCTCTGAATAACATTTTGATTTAGACTATAATAATAGCAAAACTAAAGCTGCATGAGAACACGCTTCTGTGTTGAGATCTTTCAATGTCTTCAAAGTATGGTTATTCAAAATAATATCTTTGACTTTTTACTTTCTATTTCAGAAATACAATGCAAAAATGCAGGCTGGGTGTGATGGTAGATCTGCAGCCTTGGAATGACACAGAGATGAAAATGAGCTTTTTGTCTCAGAAGCATTCATGCATCCATGAAGTGCCAGATCCATGGATCTTCCCTCCGATTATTGCTTTTGTGGCTTGCTTCCACACTTTTTGACAATTCTTCTAACGTTTTCCACAGCTATTGAATGGTTAGAAATTGAGACAGAATTTCTGTCAGCTATTTATCACAAATGGAAATAATCACTTTTGGTGAAGTTTGTCTGTCACTGTCACCACTAGAAAAACATTAATTTGTAAATCCATGGTTATTTACATCTCAGCTGATCTCTGCAAAACTGTGATGGAACCATGGTCCAATCAAAATAACTTCTCTCTGAATTACAGTAGTATTTCTCTGGCTGATTTTGCCACCATTGGCTGAGGAGGACTGTAGCCATTTGCATTCTGGAAAACCCAATATTCATTAATTTGAATGTTGTATATTCTGAAACTGTTAACACTTTCAAAAAGAAATACAACGGTTGTGATTGCGATAGTCAGTAAACTGACTCTTGTAAGCCTATATAGATAGTAGAAGATCATGAATTTTATCTACAGTGATAAGAAATCTAAATCTCTTTGTATCTAAGTTTGTGGTAATGGTTTACATGTAAAATGGGAAGCTAAATGTGCTGCCATTCTTGCAAGCCCCCTTCTTGAAATGAATCTGAGTTGGCAAATGAGTAGAATCACAAAGAATAAATAGTGTACTTTGCTGTCATTCAGTGTTTGACTCTATTGCAGGGATCCTCTTGGATATACAGCAATACTTTAGTCTCAGCGATGGGGAGGCAGGTCTACTGCACACAGGTAATAAAATCTCTTAAATTCAGATAGCTTGCTTTGCCTAGTGTCTATATGGTCTGTTCCTAAAATACAGTCTATAACTTATCTTTTCTAGTTCCTACTTGTGTGTGGTATTACTCTTGTGGGCAGGCAGACTAAAATGTGAAACTGAAAGTCTTTGGTTCAAGAAAGAGTAGACTTAAGTTCTTCAAGAATCACACAGCATGTATTAAAGAATTTCTCAGTTAAGAAATACAGAACTTGAGCAATTTGTGCCTGTTTTATTTTACATAAATATATATATATATATATAAATACATCTATGTTGTTCTTTTTCTAAATGCCTACTGTTTCTTCAAACTCAGCCAGCCTTCAATCTTTACACTAAAAAATAAATTGAGTTTGTCTGAGGGCTGAGGAGAACCATAAGAGTAATTTGACCAATATTGTACTTATGCCTTCTTGGATTTCTAGTCTTCATCTTGTGTTACATGCTGGCTGCCCCCTTCTTTGGATACCTTGGTGACCGGTACAACAGGAAAATCATCCTTGGAGCTGGTATTTTCTTCTGGTCTGTTGTAACATTAGGAACCTCATTCATCAGTGAATCGGTATGTTAGTTTTTTAGAGGGTACTAATAAATCACCTGCATATATCTGCAGGATTTGATACAGTCCTCCTCTGATCACATTTGGAAAAGCTGTCAGTGAGCACTCGCTCCCCAAGCCTGGACTAAATGAACTTTGTACTGGAATGCTTTATAGGACGGTAAAGTCCAGCCAAGACAATGGAGCACCTACACATTACTGTTGCAATTGATGGGATCTTATTTCTCTCCCACATTCTATTGATTATGACATTAGGGTGTAATGCATTTTCCAGCAAGCCTGGACAATCTATTGACCATATCCTGAAATTCTGTCGGTGTGTCACTGTAAGAAAGAAACAGCAGCGGGATGTTGAGGGAAGCAGGTGTGAACAGAGGGGCTATAGACATATGCAATAGGCAGCTGAATTCTTATCTCGTATGCTACATTTGACCCACTAAAATACACCTCTTTAGTAGTAAGCTTTCTTTCTTGAATGGACTTTTTTGGACTATAATATATCTTTTGTCTGCAGTATCACTGGATATTCTTTCTTTCACGGGGACTAGTTGGCATTGGCACGGCCAGTTATTCCACAGTAGCACCTACCATCATTGCAGACCAATTTGATGAGGGAAAAAGGACCACAATGTTATCTGTCTTCTATATCTGCATTCCAGTGGGAAGGTTGGTTTTCTTGCTGGTAATTGACTTGCCTTTTGAAATTCTGTGTGACCAGGCCTGTAATTCAATATATCCTCAACCTTGATTAAACAGATTTTTACATATATCTGCATTGGCTCTTGCAAAAGGATTTGTCACTTAATAGCATCTTTAAATAGCACTGATTAGATTTATTTCTATATTTACTTTGAAGGAAAAAATGCTTTTTTTCTCAAATTTAAGGGAGAATCTAAACTCTGAAGACAGATAGGCTTTGTATAAAACATCAAATCAATTCTAAAAGAAATGTGTAGTTTTTTATTTATTTATTTGTTTATTTGAGAACAAGCTTTCAGATATTTGTTTACCTGACAAATTTTTGAGATCCCTCCATTAAACATCTTCCAAGGAAGAACTGGCACTTTCCTCTCCTCTTTTAGTTAAAGTGGCATGTGTGAAGGAGAGGTGGAAAAGGGCTTTGTAAATGGTTCATACTCTTTATTAGAGCAGGCAGTCAAGGTTGAGGCCTGAAGCCAGATTAAAACTAAAGGAATTCCTGCAGGGTGTATTTCACATGGCTAGCACAGAAAGGAGCAAATAATAAAGTGCTTTGTAGGCTGTCTAATCTAGGTTTGCAGTGTCATCCTACAGAACATATATTCCGAGTGAAATCTGGGACATTATTACTACTGTCTAAAGTCTGCTCTGACGTTAGACTCTCTTTTTAATACCCATTGGCAAGTAGAGTAGCATAGACCATGTGGGTTGTTTCTGCTTACCTATTTTGAAAACTATGACAGAACAGTTCCCTGTGCTCTCCTTAGCTGATGAGAAATGTCATTTCAGCCAGCAAGAGTCCATTAGTGCCTACTGATAATCCCTTTCTGTTGCTTACAGTGGTCTTGGTTATGTCCTAGCATCCGGCATGGCAGGTGTCACAGGTGATTGGCACTGGGCATTCCGGGTGAGTTATTCACTTTCACTCATGGGGCTGAGCCTTTCACTGTAAAATCATAATTTTGGCTGGGGTTTGGATTACTCGTGTGCATTGTGTAGTGTTGAGTGGTGGAGGAGCTTTCTATTCTCTGACTGGTCATGAACTTGGTGTTTAAGAGAACTCTTCCTGCAAGACAAATGGAATACATATGCATAGCTCCTGCAGAATGAAAGCAGGCATAGGTGAAATTGTACAGCAGCCAGGGCAGGTGTTGTTCCTCATACCTGAGGACACACTTGGAATGGTTGTCAGTGCACCAAGACATCCTCAAACAGGGGAAACTGAAGGTAAAATGATCTTTGTACTGGTAGCACCAGTATAATTCTACAGGAAAATAAAGAGAAGGTAGCCAGTTTTTTTTTTTATTTCTTTTCTGAGATGCTGTTAGGAATAACTTCTATTATTTGAGGGTTTCAAGAAAAAAACACTTCTGTTTTGGTCATGTCATCATGATGTCTCCCCATATTGAGCACCTAGTGCTTTGGAAATACTTTACCAGATCCTCCTAGCCTATCTATAAAGTTAAGTACCAATTACAGGATATGTAAGAATGTTTACTGGTATGACAGTCTTTTATGGCTGCATCATTTGTGATCAGAGTACTCCAATATAGTTTTCTTCATGTTTTCCTCCAAAATCACAGAATCCTAGAATCATTAAGGTTGGAAAAGCCCTCCAGGAGCCTCTGGTCCAACCAACCCCTACCACCACCATCACCCACTAAATCATGTCCCTAAGCACCACGTCCAACCTTCTCTTGAACACCCCCAGGGACGGTGACTCCACCACCTCCCTGGGCAACCTGTCCCAATGCCTAATGACTCCTTCTCAGAAGAAATTTCTCCTAATTTCCAACCTGAAATTCTCCTAGCACAACTTGAGAGCCATTCCCTCTTGTCCTGTCACCAGTTGTCTGTGAGAAAAGGCTGATCCTCAGCTCCCCACAACTTCCTTTCAGGTAGTTGTAGGGAGCATAAGGTCCTGAGCCTCCTCTTCTCCAGACTAAACAATCCCAAGCAATCATGTATCTGGATGATGGGGAGAGGGAATCTATTGTCCTTCCTCCAAAGTCACCATAAACTACCAAAATCCACTCTTCTTCTTTACAAATATGACTTACAGACAGAAAGTCACATCAATTTCTGAGCATATCTCTAATTCTCCAATATGTAATTGTAGCATTGAATTTAAATTGCTGTTGAGTTTTTGCTGTAAGAAAAAAGGTATCCTGGACCTAACCAGCTTTGTGTCTACAGGTAACTCCTTGCCTGGGAGGTATAGCACTGGTTCTTCTGATTAAACTCGTCCCTCACAAGATCCAGAGAAGGACAGAAGCACACAGAGCATTGAGCATATCTGGCACAATACGAGTAGCAGCTGAAAAACCTGGTGTACAGAGATCTGCCAAGACTACTTGGTGGCAAGATGTCATATCACTTGGCAAGAAGTAAGTGATTTAACAACAAAGGTTTCTTCCATTGAAAAATGACCATTCCACTATTAGAAATATGGCCTTCGAATTCTGCTCAGTTCTTCTGTACTACATGCTGTATGCAAGATGATTGACACCATTAATAAAAGCTTTCTTCCACTCATTTACAGAAATAGTATGTAAGAGATTAAAATTTGCTTTTTTTTCTACTATCCTTCCATTTTGAGGAGGGGGAGGAAGGAAAAGTTATGATGGCAGTGTGCTCCTGTTTAAATCCAATTCTACTTTTCTACTAAGTTTCCCCTTCCCTCTTGCTTTAACATATAGGGTAGGCTAGATAGGTAAAAGTGCACATTTTGCAGGTGTAACTTTATCTGTAATTCTCAATGCCCAAGGAAAGTTATCAGCATGTCTCAGGCAGTCTTTATATGGTATTGGAGAGCCTGCTGTGCCTCTGATAAAAGAGGTCCGATTCTGCAAGACCCCAATATGGTTTAAAAAGTAATTGTACATGTGTTTCAACCAGCTAACCGGGGTCTGGCAGATGACCTCTTCGTTGTAACCACACAGAAATTAAAGTCAACACCATCTGACCTGCAGGACGAAGTAAAACGCTGATTGCAGCCAGGTTACCCTGTAGTTAGTGAAAACCCTCCCAGGGTCAGGGAGTAAAAGATGGATCTGGTTTGAGAACAGCAGGTGCCGCTGTGCACCTGCGCCAGATCTGCTCAACACTGCCTGTGCCTGCAGGCTGCTTTCCCAGGAGTCCCGATTAAATGCTTTTAGTTAAAGACATGCACCTCTTGCCTCCCTGGGAGATTTCTTCGGAGCGTTCCTCTTCTGGAGGAGCCAGCATTTTCTAATTGGTGATTAGATTTGCATCCAATTTGCATCTGGAACAGCAAGTACATTAGAAATCCTGTTTGTTGGATCACAATTTGAAGGCAGTAGCAGTCTGAGGTGAATCAAAGAGGAACCTTCCTGACATTTCAGCAGCCAGACTAATGTCAAAGTTGTTTTTCCTGTGACGATGTTCCTTATAACCTCCAGCAATGTTGTAAAAATAGATTTTCATTTTCTTGTCCTTTTGGTACTGATTCCCAAAGCATAAGGACATACTGTCTAAAGCCAGGTGGTTCCACACTTAAGTAAGTGCAAGAGCCATTTATCTTTAAAAGATGAAGAATTAGATTCATATCCTAACAAATCTTCTTGCCCAGTGGTCAGCTGGTCATCTGCAGCACTGTGAAATCTTAAGACTTCAAGACTTCTCATTGACCTCAGAGGAGACTTTCTATAAAATATTAGCTAGAAAAGGACAGGTAAAAAGTTGATTTTCTACTACAATAGGGCAGTAAGGTGACGTGGTTTGGACAATTTAAAAAATGTTTCTTCTTTTATCTGCTAGCTCTCTGTGCAGACTGAAAGTCAATTTACTCAAGTAGAGTTAAGCAGTGCTCAAACCACTGCATCTTAACAGTTTGAAAGACCCAGAAGTTACTCTCATTTATATTGGTTACACAAGCACCTGAAAACCATCCTAAGGCATTTAGACTTGCACATAGAACCCTTTCATTTAGCTACTAAGCCACTAAATTGTTGCCCACTCTCTGTTGATGTAGTTCTGCTAACAAAAGGTCACAACAATTGTTTTAGCAGAAGTTGACAATAAAATCTGCAAGAGACCATGACTGGGATTTAACATGAAATCAGTGGTCATACTCTTCACTCTTAACTAGTATTTTGCTGTCAAAGTTCATGGATAAAGTGTCATCAAAATGCCTATCTTCAAGTGAGTGCATTTTGATTATAAGATATCTGAGTGGACTGTTTTGTTATCGCTTGAAATCCTGGACGGTGCACATAGGCACACCTCACATCCCATTCTTTCAAATCTCTCTCGTTTCTTTCTTTTGACTTTCAGTTGCAGTTTTGTCTGGTCCTCACTGGGTTTGACTGCCATGGCCTTCGTTACTGGAGCGCTGGGAGTGTGGGTACCGATGTTTCTTCACAGGGCTCAGGTTGTCCAGGGCACTGTATCACCATGCCTTGAAAAATCATGCAGTTTATCTAACAGGTGAGGTGTGCACAACTGTGGAAATTCACATGGAAACACTGTACAGTGCTAAATCACAGTTTGTTTCCAAAGACAGAAGGTAGGATGTAACTGTGAATACTTTTTGTGAAGGCAAATGGGTGTGAATGTTAGACTAAATTGCTTCCAGGTATGCTGAGACACTCCTATTTATTTGTTTGTTTATAATCATGCAGTTAACTGGAAAGATGCTGCCAAACCTATTTAAGTAAAGGGAAATAAGCAGTAACAGGAACATTTACAAGGAAAAAAAATCAGCTGTAGAAAGGAGATTTCAGTTGACTATTGACTTTGTACCCCAAGTAACTTAAATACACATTTAAGCATGTTTAAGTTTTACGTTTTTGTAACTTTGCTATTACCTTCCTGATAGTCGATAGTCTGTTTTTAAAACTACTCTCATGTTGGCTAGATGATTGTGAGTCCCAGCATGAAGCAAGCTTGATGAATTTGATCTAGTATCGTATTGCATCAAACCAGGATAATTTGTGAGGAACTGCCAGCAGAGCTCAACTTACAGAGACTGTCCAGACCAATAGAGATTCATGAAAAAGTGTCAAATGTTGAGCTGGCAAGGTGAATTTGCAACAGGAGAGGAATCTGAAGTAATCATAATACAACTTGGTGGAGATCTCTTTTGCCCAGCTTGCAAGAGAATTCTTTTCCTTACAGTGTGTTGTCCAGAACAGAAAAAGATATTCAGTGTTGCCCTTGAGTCTTCATGGCTGCCCTTAACAACACTGAGCACTGTTGTACTTTTCAGCTATGTACTGACTCCCTACCAGTGGCCTCCATGCAAGTGTCCCTACATTTCTTCTGGAAGTATCCAGATCTGGTTTCAGTCCCTATCTTCATGATGGATTTCCAAGAACTGCCTGCTTACAATCTTCTCTTTCCACATAGACAAGTAAAGGCAAAAACAGTAACCAAAAACTGTTTTTTTTTTTTTTTTTTTTTTTTTTCCCAAGGGTATAACCAAGTCAACTCAAAAGTTGTTTCTGAGTTGTAGCATAACCAGATGGCTAGCCTGATAGGAGATGACCACTGCAGCAAGGCCTTAAACGTACACATTTTTCCCTTCCTGCTTCATTTTCAATACAGACTTGAGCCAAGTCTGAGAGGAGCTGTCCAGTTTTGAGCTAGTGGAAGATATATTGAAAAGTCATCCACAGGTACTTCAATGGGAAATGCAGTTGTCCTTCCGTGGATACCACCACTGGCACATTATTTAATAGTGAATAATGCTGAGGAAATGAGTGAATTAGGAGTTTGGCTCAGGGTAGGCAGAGAGGGGAAGCTGAACCTTCAGATACAGTTTAAATACTTCATTTTTTAAGCTGATGATGTTAATCTTACGCTTTCTAATCCTCCTTCTCAATTATTATTCCACAGTAGTGTTGTTAGAGCAGACTTAGTCCCCAGGGAAGTAAAAGGGAGCACCTGATAGTTTAACCTCATGTACTGCATCTTACAGGATGCTTTAAAAATAACCTTGGCATAAGCTGGTGCCAGAGGCAGCATAAGGCTGATTTTAGACTGTTATTCCAGGGGGATAGAAAGAAAAATAATATAAACAGTTATGGCAGCCCTGTAGCTGACAATGCTGGGAGAACTGAGATGCACATTCCCAGACCTGCCCAGGGATACTTTAAGGACGCTGTCCCCTATGGCCGTTCAGCAGTTGTACACTTTTATTAAGGATAGGGCCGTGTCACTTGGACTCCCTGGAAACACAAATTCAAATAACACCACAGCTGACTCAGGTCTCAATCCTTTCAAGGTAGATAAATAGGCAGTATGAAATTTTTATTCTGGTCTTTGTGCAGACACCTTCAAACAGATCAGAGAGGTATGTGAGCATTCTCAAACCCTAAAAGATCCTATAGAGTTCTTTCCCTGGGATTAGGCTTCACTGCTTCCCTTTTCCCTGTCAATTGAGCTGTGCTCTGATTTAGTTTTGGCTGTTCCCTTTTCTTCCAGGTGTAGGTTTATTTCAACTGAAGTGTATAACACACAAATTTTCTAAACACAATTCCATGAATGCTTAGATAAAGTAATGTCACCTTGGAACTTGCCTCTCCTGGACAAACCTGTAAATTACTTACTCTGTCTGTTCAATCTATATTGTCACTAACAAGCTATAGTGAGTGACGGATCAGAATCCTGAAAAACTTACAGAGTACAGCTGTGCTTAAGATTTGTTATCTAGTATAGCAGTATTGTTTTTTCTTGTAGAATTACTGAGTTCTTCCTAATCAGCCAGAAGGAGATGAAAAAGAGGAATCACAGAATCACAGCATCATAGAATATCTCAGGTTGGAAGGAACCCACAGGGATCATTGAATCCAACTCCTGGCTCCACACAGGACTCCCTAAAATTTAAACCATGTGTCTGAGAGCATTGTCCAAATGCTTCTTGAACTCTGTCAGGCTTAGTCTTTGACCATTTCCCTTGGGAGCCTGCTCCAGTGCCCAACCGTACTCTCAGTGAGGTACCCTTTTCTAACATCCAACCTGACCCTCCCCTGCCCCAGCTCCATGCCATTCCCTCGGGTCCTGTCGCTGTCCCCAGAGAGCAGAGCTCAGCGCCTGCCCCTCCACTCCCTTCGTGAGGGAGCTGCAGGCCGCCATGAGGCCTCCCCTCAGCCTGCTCTGTTGTGGGCTGAACAAACCCAGAGACCTCAGCTGCTCTTCATATGTTGTGCCCTCTAGACCCTTCACCATCTTTGTTGCCCTCCTTTGGACACTCTCTAATAGTTTTATGTCTTTCTTATATTGTGGTGCCCCAAACTGCACACAGTACTCGAGGTGAGGCTCTACCAGGGCGGAGTGGAGTGAGACAATCATGTTCCTCAGCTGGCTAGCAATGCTGTGTTTGCTGCACACCAGGATATGGTTGGCCTTTTCTCACTCATATTCAACTTGCCATCGACCAAAACCCCCAGATCCCTTTTCAGGGGGGCTGTTCTCCAGCCTCTCATCCCCCAGTCTGTATGTATATCATATCCAGCATTACCATGTCCCAGGTACAGGTTGTGGCTTTTGCTCCTGTTAAATTTCATACGGCTGGCTATTGCCCAGCTCTCTAATTTATCAAGATCTTTCTGCAAGACTTCTCTACTCTCAAGAAGTCAACAGCTCCTCCTAATTTAGTATCGTCTGCAAACCCAGTATTCATTCAAGTCTGGCTTCCAGATCATTTATAAAAACATTGAAGAGAACTGGCCCTAAAATGGAGCCCTGGGGAACCCCACTACTGACTGGCTGCCAGCCTGGTGTAACCCCATTTACTATAACCCTTTGAACCTGACCTATCAGCCGATTGTTCACCTATCATATCATGTACTCATCAAGGTATATGCTGGATATTTTGTCTAGAAGGATAGTGTCAGAGACAGTATCAAAAGCCTTGCTAAAATCCAAAAAGATCACGTCTGCTGGCTTCCATTGGTCAACTAGATGGGTAACATTGCCCTAAAAGAAAATTTAGGTAATTAAGCAGGACTTTCCCCTTGTGAACCTGTGTTGGTTATGACCAATAACTGCATTGTCTTTCAAGTGTTTTTCAATAACTCCCAGAATAATAATTTTACTAGGCATTTAAGCAGGTGCACTGTAAATTAAAGGAACAGATCATATCCTAACTGGTTACTTTGCTTTGCATTCAGAAAAAGCTTAGGGCAGTGTACAAAACTTTCCACGTAGCACTCTGAAATATTTAGAAGCACTTGTGCTCAGAACACCATGCTCCTGTCACCATTTGCCTCAGGGGAGTTATAATGCATTAAACAATCAGTGGCACCACTAGTCTTGTTTCAAGAGACTTGCTTTGTCATTAGGATCTCATTTGGGACAGAGAGAAAAGCATATATGGAAGTCCCTCTGGAATCTGAATCTTCTATGCTATTTGAACACATACTTTTAATAACTTGCTGTTCCTGCAGAACATGTTCGCATTTGCAGATGCACAAAGCTGGGTGGCACTTGAAATTTTGCATTCAGAAAATATGACGTGGACCTCCTATTGGTTAACTATTCTTTGAACAGTTTTGGATGGTGGTAGCTGTTTCCCGTAATCAGAGAAGTGAGTTATCTCAGCTGTGCTAACTGGAGGGCTGTATTTTAAATGTATATAATTCCATGTGATAGAATCTCTTCCAGGACAGCAGATTGTGATACAGAGTTATTCCATCTGTGTTTTAGGGATGACTGAGTAAATTTATTCCTAGGCTAACCAAGATAACTGTGTCTCCTCTGAATCACTGGATGTCCAAAGCAGATTGTACTCAGAAGAGTCCTCCTTGAGGCTGGTTGTATAACACCAGCTCTGTAAATGGGAGAATATCTGTTCCTCAGGGTAGAGCGTCAGTTGCAGGGGGCATAGCTGCAATTGAGGCATTGGGACTAAATCCATTTGGAAGGAGTGGGAAGGTTAGATCAAGTAAAGTAAAATCCAAGTTGCCCATTAAAGATTTCTCTGAAACTGAAGGTATAAGCTAACAATGGGACACCCAACACCAACCTTTTTCCAGAGTATGATTTTACTGCGCTCAACTGTCTCCTGTGCTTTGTCGACAGCCTAATATTTGGAGGCATCACCATTGGGACAGGAATCTTGGGTGTCATTGCTGGGGCAGAAGCTGCAAGAAGATTAAGGAAGATAAACAACAGAGCTGATCCTCTGATCTGTGCCACAAGCATGTTTGTTTCTGCTCTGTGCTTATTCATAGCGCTGATGATGGCACAGAGGAACATCACTTCCACTTTTGTAAGTGTCAATCTGTCTATCACTAGCAAAATGTCTTCTGGGATCCTGGGGAGACAGGGAAGGGGGAAGAGGAGGAGAAGGATCGCTATTTCTGGATTCCTGCAGTCATCTAGACCATTAAGAAGGTTCAGCAAATGAGACAAAGTGGCCCACTAGCTAGGCAATGTGCATGGTGCTCTAGTATTACCTGCAGTGTCAGTGTGTCTTGTGAGGGCCCCACTGTGCATTACTTGTCCCAGTAAAGAGGGCAGTCAGTCAGAGCATTATAAACTGGAACTCAGGACCTGTGGAATCTTCCCGGACTAGAGAAGAGGAGAAGAGTAAGCCTATGTAGCTAGCTGCATGAAGCTGGAGTGTCCATATGCAAAAGTGTAGTTAAAGGAAGTCTTGATCTTATGTTAATTTTTAATGCTATGTGACTAATTTAGAATTCTTCTTTTTGCTCCCTGAATACTTAAAGATTGGTGTACTTGAGACTGTACAATATGCACAGTTCTTGCTAACAATAACTTAGCCATCACCTTCAGTGTCCCAAGTCACTAGCTAATCTTCAACGTCAAACTTTTGGCAATGCAACCTGAAGTATAAATAACATAAGGTCTCAGTAAAGGGAAAAACAGAAACTTACTTAGGAATGAAAAATAGTTCCAAAAACTCCCTGTGAGAGAGAACTGAATGTAAACCTTATTTTAACTATAATCTGGTAACAGCTAGGAAAAGACTCCAAGCTTTTTTTCTGTGAATCCATAGCCACCATTACCATGATTAACATAAATAAGAGGATCCAAGTAAAGTTAATTACAGTAATCAACAGTCCTCTGCAAAAAGGTATTTTTGCAGCTTTTTTTGCTTCTAAGAATAACACTTGTCCAAAGAGGTTTTCCTTTAGACATTCCTCAGGAATTCCTGTGGAAAAACACCTTTAAACCAAAGCTAAAAACAAATGGATTTGCATGTCTGTGTGTATGTACACAAAGCAAAATGTGAAATTAAAGATTATTTTTGGGTTCAAGAGCAGATATCTCAGTGCCAAAAGAATTAGCCATTTTCTTTTTCTGCATCTCAGGTTCCCACATAGTCCTGCTCTGAGTGTGTTCTTCAGTTCTGTTTTGTCATTAAAATTGTAGCACGCAACCACAACTGTGTTTGATTCGCCAGTCTATACTAGACAAATGAATTAATGTATCAGTTTTCAATTACCCTTTTCCAAAATATACCTTTTATTAGGACTGATAAAATTTGTTTTAAATATTTCTGTCCTTGCAAACAGCATTCTGTCTTCATGCCGTTATCTGGGAGGAAGTTCTGAACTGGGATGTGGATAACTGTATTCTTTAAGTTTCTTCCCATGGGCAGAGCAGTTGGTCTTATGAACAAAGACTTCACCACTTTATCTTCTGTTTGATGTGCTTGATTCAGGTGTTCCCACATGTAATGTCAGCAATGCGCAGTGGTAATAAATTCTACATAATCTAAGCACCTGTTTCTTCTAATATTTTTACCACCGTGACTGTTTAACTGTTGCCTTCTCCGGCAGCAGCCGTGCCTCTCCTTGCTTTCTAAACAAGATCTGACACTAGTCATACTGGTGTGAGAATTGGAGTGGTGTGCCAGCTGGTGCATCTAATTTGAAGGTCCCACTGAAACAAGTCTTCCATTTGTGTAGGACACTAGCAGGAAACTGGCTTTCCAGTCACTGTCTACTCAGGCACACTGATGTCAGCAGACCTGTCTCCATCACTTCACTTCAGTCTGGAAACTACTGAAGCAAAAAACATACATGCATTGGCTTCCAATCGTAGTAGGTTTTATATGGTACTTGCCACTGTCTTGAGTGGATAATGAAAAGGAATGAGTGGTTTCATCAGCTATGGACAAAGCTGGACGAAATGTTTCAAAGCACAAGAATTCTCAAGTTAACACGTAAACATGGCAGGATTTCCAGGGTCTCTGTTGGGATAGATAAACTGAAATGTCATGAGATTTCTCTGTTCTTTCTGGACACACAGTTCTTGATTTCAAAAGCAATCTTTGAAAAGACAGAAAAATGATCTGACTTTGTTATGTCAGAGGAGTCTCTGTCTAAATCTGTTCCTCTCTCCAAAAGAAAACAAAAGACATGCTCTCCGCATTGCAGCAGGTGCTTTGGAAAGTCATGACTGAACCCTGCAGCTGGGAAAGTTGGACTGTATTTAGTGTTGGGGGAACTTTGATTTAAATGGACTTACCTTTAATGGTAATGCTGTCTCAGGATGCAGTCTTGCCCTGCAAATTGCCTTTGAAGGACGCATTCTGCAGCTCTTGTCTCTGGTACACCTGCATGCTGTTTGTGTTTTTTTTTTCCGAAAAAAAAAAAAACAAAACAAAACAAAAACCACAAAAAAACAGAAATGGGTGATCACATATGGTCCAGCCATTTTGACTCCCTTCTTTTCTGTCTAGACGTGCAACTTTTTAAAAGCAAATTGTGTGTTTGACATTGATTACAATCTAATTCTCTTTTAGCTTTAGGTATGAATGTAAACAGTCATCTACAAAGCAAAATCTCCTTAAAATTTGGGACATTGTTCTGGTTGCATCCTTTGAAGACCAACTTCAAGTATTCAGTCTGCTAAAAAATTGGGGATCCTGGAGGAGGTGACAGCAATAAAATGTAGTGTATCTGGATACACTTAGCAGATTAGAAAGGGCATGTCACAAACACAATTGCACAAATTCAATGGAAACATTTTCCATATTAGTTTCAAATAAGAACTTGAGACAGTGGGAGGAATATTGAGACATGGTAGAAACTGAAGGATACACTTTAAATAAAGCATTACTATTGCTTTCCTGCCATCATCAGCCCTTCTCCCTTGCCAAGTACAGTACTTCCAGAATATCTTTACTTGTTTTAGAGAAAAGTACATATAGCTGTCTCATATTTACAGATTGCAGTTGTTCTGCAGTTGGATGGGTGAATACACCAGCTATTCAACCATCTTGAATTTATTCTGCATGAGAAAATACAAATTTGATATTGGTTTTAGAAAGAATACTTTAATATAGTTTGCAGAATGGTTTATTGTTTCCCAAAACTGTCTGGCTTAATTTTTTTCTGGTGCCCTACAACTGCAATCCACACAAGACATTAGGAAAGAAAAGAAAAACTGACAAAGCTGTGTCTCAAACATTAACAAAATTCTGTATAAAATTCCTCTCTGGAGTGTCACATTTTCTTATCATGGATAACTTTTCATTAATTCCCATTCCTTTGAACTCTGGGTTGAGAGCATAATTTGTTTCCTAAAGATGAATTTTACATTCTTTTCTCACATTAAGCATGTTTCTCATACCAGGCTCTTGTTCTTAAGCACCTGAAGAGATTAAATAACTTGAAAAATCTTGAAGAAAAAGAAAAACCTGAAACAACACTTTAAAAGCACTAAAAATGTGAGGGAGATAGATCAATCCCTCATCTGGTGTGTGAAAGCAGGTAGTCATATATTACATTGATGGTATCTAGGAACAGTTTGGGAGACTTCAGAACCTTCTGCTCTAACCATTGTATTTGCATCTAGTTATATCTAAAGTATCAGCCAGGATTTAAATAAATCTTTGTTCTTTGTTTCCTTCCTGTTTCACTTTAACCTGTCATATCTCTTGTTAGCTATGGCATGACCAACAGAATTTACTAAGTTCAAGCTGTTGTTGCTGTATAGCAGGGTACTTCTGCACTTCTGGATTTGCCTCTAATTTCCCTGAGTACTGCTTTGACCACTTCATAGGTTGTGATCCTAAGTTAGCGATGGCACATTTAAAGTTTATTTGTATAGAATCAGGGGAAAAAAGAAAGGAAGGTTCTTAATTAATATGGATCTTCCAAGAGAGATCAGAGAGTATTAGCATGAGATACGATGGTGAAGGGCTAATACTTTGTGGTGATTTGCAAGGTTTGCCATTGTTGGTCCTTATTGCCAGGCAGCTTGGCAATAAGCTGAACTATGTGATACTGCTAACCGTGTTACCAACACATTTCATTTTGTGTTTGTCCCAAAGTTCTCTAATAAAAGGCTGTGTCTCTTGCTCTCCAGCCAAGACTGGCATGTAGAATCATTTCTGTAGTCAATAGGCTGTTATTGCTACAGTCATGGAATTGGAGACTGACTGCATTCTGCCTCTTGCAAGGGCAAGGTCCACCAAAGTTAAATCAGTAGAAAGACTTTGATAGTGGGATGCACAAATCCAAGAACTAAGACATAGTCAAAGAGTATGTGAAACTGGTGATACCTGTTAAAAAACTTAATGAAAAGTAATTATATATGGAGGCATAGATTCAGCTGCAAATTAGAAAAACTGTATAAAGCATTTGGAAGGAAAAGATGTCTGGATAAAGGTCTGTGCTCTGTACCTCCGGTCTTCAAAGCACTTTTTCCCCAGACTGGTTTGGAGGAGAAAACATGAATAGCACAGGCAAGAAATGCAGAGGAAGTAGGTGTATAACAGGAAGATGCAGTGATTCAGATGTATGTCTGATTCCTCTTGGGAGCATGAAAGCTACCCCTCTGAAAACATCTGATAGTTTGCACTGTGCCTTTCTTTCATCAACCAGGGAGAATATCTTGATCAAAGCCCACCCAGTCAAGATGCTAGCACTTGTTATTATAATGGAGTTTATTTTGTAGGTGCCATCTGACTTGGTGGCCTGTGTCACTAAGCAGATTCTGACTTCTAGAACTACTCCAGCTTTACAGTGTAGCTTTAATGTTTTCTTCAAGTATTGATTAGTCTGTACAGCCTGCTGAAATCCATGTCCAGGGCTGGCTGAAAGGGTTAATGTTCTATATGACCACAGGTGTAAGAACTGTTGCGAGCCCTACCCCTTTTTCCTGATGGCTGCATCTCCATCTGTGGTGAATTATGGAATTCCCACAGGACACCAAGACCTTGAGGCTGTCTGACTCTAGGAGTCCATTTCATTTTGGAACTGACCTCTCTGAAGGAGCCTTTAACAGAACTTGTCCTGGCACAGGGATGTTCTGTTGGTTTCATTTGGAAACCTATGGTAAGGGAGATCTTTGAGAAAATTTTAAACCTGTGCTGGAGGTTTCCCTTCACAGGCTTTTGTCTCCCTCTTCTTGGGTTCAGCAGTTCATTCCAATTTATTTGTGAGGGTGATATGTTTCCTCTTTTGGCTCTTCTGCTGAGGGTATGTGAACCAAAGCAAATCACATACCTTCCCTAGTTCCTTTCCTCTTATTTAAGAGGAAGATGGTGTTTGTAAGTATAGGCAGAGCAGATGTTTAATTTATAAAGAGATGGGTATGTACAGCAACTCATAGAGATGAGCATAGTTGATAAGCCTGCCTTCATCTTCACACTAAAAAATAGCAGTGTAGTGTGCATAGTTACTGCTTTCTTCTTTTTTTGCAGATTTTTATTGCATTTGGAGAACTATTTTTATCTGCAAACTGGGCTGTTGTGACAGACATACTGCTGGTAAGTGCTTGTGAAACTATTTGCTTATTTCTGGCTTTTCAGCTTTTCACAACAATATTGTTCATAAGTGTGCAACTTGGTAGCCAGGAGGACCAAATTTCTCCTTCCAGGAAGAGATGAGTGAAACCTAACTAAGAATACCCTTATTGGTACTCTGCTAATATTAGGGTTGTAACGTAGTGCTGTAGTGTAGTGCTATGCAGAGATACCACTAACAATATGGGTGTAGTAGTGCAGTAGTCCAAGCTCACCGTAAGCCCAGAAAGGAGATGTACTGGATGGAATTCACGCACGTGTAACTATCTAGTGTTTCTGGTACCCACACTAGTCTGAATTTTGTGTACAGCCCTGTGTTGTTGGATGTCTTCCAGAAAATGGTCTACACCAAAAAAAGAATCACTTTCTGTCTGTATTCAGGGATTTTGTATTTGTGCTCCAAAGCTCTGTAAAGATGAGCCAAATGAGGGAAAGCCAATATTCTACAAACTAAAGGTAGTGTATCTGTTAGAATTCTTCATTCTGTGAACTGTTCGCAACTTCCCTCACTCAAGAATACAGTTCAGATAAATTCCAGTACTTACAAGTTAAATTAATAAATGATGCTACACTGCCAAAGCATTGGCAAAGCAGTAATGCTTACGATACTCTTGGGGGTTCCAGGAGTGCCACCACAAGCCCAAAGAATAGCAGTGCCTATTTCATTTCAATTATGTCATCAGCAACTTTCTTTAGAAAGGAGTGGTGTGAAAAGCACAGATCTTGTGGCACAATTAGTCTTGGTTTCAACAAGCAGCTAGCTTTTTCTATTAATTATTGCAAAGGCTTTAAGGATTAACACTTTTTTAATATCCTTGAGGTTTCACTCAAAGGGAGAATTTGGCAACCCTTGTATTATACTGTAGCTCCACAGTCACTAATCGATGTCTGTATAAAATATGGGACAGGTATTGTTATGCTAGAGAGATTTTCTACCATCACTGAACTACGCAGATTATCACAGTCTTATGAAGTAGCTTATGTGACTTTTTTTGGAAAGTCATAGTACAAACAAGCTCAATACAGTTTACCAGTCAAACAAGCAAGGAAATAGTCTACCTTGTTCGTATCTAGTAATCTGACTGCAGAAAGCTGATTTAAATACCACAGCCAGAGCTATTAGAATGACTGAAAATCCTTTCATTGCTCCCCATGGGCATAAGATAGGATATTTAAATTGGCTCTATCCTTTTCTACAAAGAATGAAGCACTGTATTGCAATGAAACACAGATTTTGTACTTTTTAGAATCTTCTTCTGTGGGGTGATTGTGTTGCAGAACAGTGAGCATGACCAGAACCCAAACATTGAAAGCAGGATGTTACCTGAAAGAGAGAGAGCTGAGAGAGGTGTGGTACTGGTAAAATTCTGATGCAGCTGGTGCTAATAGAAGACAAAGTAGAGCAGTTGTTTAAAGCCCTCGGGACAGGTGAGAGAAGGGTCAAATGTAAAGGCAAAGCAGAAAATAACTCTGTAGTTTCCCACCTTCAGGCTAATCATGGAAAACTGGTAGCTGAAGAGATCCTAAGCAAGATTCACATGAACATCTCTTTTATTTAATAGTTTCTCATTTCGAGGGAGTTCAAATCTATTTGCAGATTGCTAAAGCAAACTCCACTGTCATAAGAAATCTTTCATATAAGAACCACAGTGAATGCATTAATGTGTAGCACAACGCATAGTGATGCCCAATAACATGTCACAAGAATTTAGGACAGTAAAGAAAACTTGCAGCCCATGGCTCATGATGAAAATAGTTGTCTACAAGGCTGCCATTGTTTCTTGCTGCCACAGAAATTGAAAATGTACTACCAAGGTTACTGTCACTATAGTCTTAGTTACTCAGTGTATACAACTTGCTTGATATTCCTAACAGCTACCTAAAAATGAGTGGTAAAAAACTGTGCAGAGATAAAAGTATCTCTATTACAGTCTTTGGTGTAAAAGAAGGATGTGAAAGTATATAGCCAAACACTGAGCACCTGCTAATGGCAAAAGGGACTAGCTGTGAAGCACTATAGAACTCTGCTTCAGCTGACTTGACCTTGCCTTGAGCCTGTTTATCTTCAAACTTCATAGCTTGAAGAGTCTTTCTTTACATTCTGATTGAGATAAAGGAATAAAACAACTCATATTTTATGGTTCTTCAACAAAGCACTGGTGTTGACTGTTGTGTTATGGTCTCAAGTTACTCTTTCACGGTACTGCTCTCTACATGTCAGTTTTCTGCAGTCTGGAATTTTAAGAAAAAATAAAAATTGCAGTCAGCATTAGTGAATTGGTTGCCCGCTGAAAAGCTCAGCCTGCTGCAAGAGAGTTTTGTTTCTTCTTTGACTCCCAAAGAATGGTCAGAAACAATTATCCTTTGAGACAAGAGGTATAGCCTTGAAGCAGTGAACAGGTACAGCAAAACTATAACTGCTTCAAAATAATTTTTTATTAGTTTCTATTTCAGATTATTTTTAAATCACTGTTTTTTTTTTTTCCAAGAGAACAAAGCACTATTACAGTTAGTATTCTTCTTACATCACTTGAGCCTCCACTGAAAGATTTTCTTAAAGTCTCTCAATTTACTTTTGTTTGAACTCCTACATTTGTGTTTTAATTATTTCCTCTGTCATTGTTAAAGAGGAAGATGACATTGCTCAGTTAGATACAGTTGATACAGGATAGGAAGTAAGGCACAAGTCAGTACTGTCAGCTCCTTCTTTAGATTCCTTTCTGAACCCAACCTGCAAAATCTGCAAGGAGCTGTGTTTGCATTCAGTTCAGTCACTTAGGTCTCAGCTTGCTTAGGGAATGCTGCATCATATTCCAGCCCACACAAAATCTATTTGGAGTGTCATTGCCATATCCTTGATCCATGTGAACTGAGAAGAGGAGGAAGTTCTTGTCTCCCATGTCACTGGCAAACTTCTTTTGTATTTATTTTAGAAAGCTTTGGTTTTAGGTGCAAGCAATACTGCATCAAGCAGGAAGGTGAAAAGTTTGGCAGAGCAGAGCCCTGTAGTGGTGTGCTCCCCCTGAGAGCAGACATACAGTGTACTACCATGAATGTGCTTTTGGTTGAATCTGTTGAATTCTAAATGTTACTAATTGTTTTGTTAGAAAAATGATGGAATTTAGATGAATTTGTGGATGTCTGCTCATTCAGCGGCAATCTTATCTGAGAGTTTTGTTTCATCCTGCTGAAAATCCATGGGCTCAGTGTATCACTGCTACTACGTTGACTTAAGGATGCCGTAGATAACAACAGAAATTTCTCTTTTTGCATTGTTTCCTGTGTGAGCTGGTAGACTTTCTGATATTGTGGCTGGATTTGCTAATGCATGTTCTTATTCTGCCATGAAAATGACTTTTCGTTCTCCCTATATGGCACTGCTAGGCAGAACAGAGTTAGGAATTTATTTATCCTGCAGCCTGTGGAGACAAAGACAAAGGAAGACGCTGACTGAATGATAAGGACTTTCTTCCTTTGTGGATCCTACATCAAGATGCAGTGCATGTAGCAAGCTTTGTGCCCCTTATTCAGCTGTAAACATAAGGTATCTACTGGCTGACTGCAATCAGAACGTGCACGTAGGGAAGTGCTGTAGCCGCCTTGCTTACAGTTCTCCGGCTAAGTAGGAGGCTGTAATGGAGTGTCCCTAATGAAATAGCTGTTTACCATCTGTGAGGTACCGGTACTCTATATTTTAGGCTTTTGGCAGCTAAAAGCATAAAAGCTGCTGGAACTGGAAGCTAATATTGGGCTTGGGAAGGCTACCAACATGTCCCTGTCTTTCTTTGGAAGTGCCCTGGGAGGTATAGAAGCATTTACCAGCCTGTCTCTTCCATCTGCTTTTTTAGCTGACAGCTCTGTCACATAGTCTGCAGGAGGATCTCTAAAACCTCCAGAGACAGCATGACAGGGCTTGCAAATCAAATTTGTGGGGGCACCCTGCTTATCTGTCAAGGCATCTGGACTGTCATCTCCTAGGAGATGACAGTGCATAGGATGTCATCTGCGTTGTTGATGTGGTGTGAGTAGCTGGGCAGTTACTGTGGACAGGCTGCTTCAAAGCCCAGGTTTGTGGGAGTGTTCAGTTTATTTTCCTAGAGAAGCCTACAGTGTGTTGCGCTTTTGCATACTGTTTCCATTGTGCAGAAGAACCTCAGTAATAGCACAGTCAGAGTATGTGGAAGCCTGTTAACTATAGGAAGCTTCTGTCCTTCTTGTCCATTTTTCTTGTTACAGCTTTGTTCCGTAGGTACAGGTATGAGAGATTAAATGCATGCTGCAAGAAAGCAGTGCAGGACACTGAGAGTGTGAAAGTGCATTTATATTCTCTGGTGCCTGCAATGCCCACAATATGTTAAGTACATAACAATGTTTGATTTGTATTGCTCAAAAACAACCTATCATTATCAATAAAAGAAAAGAAAACTGAGTCTAGGGCAGTTGGCAGGATAACCTTAGAGAGCCAAGAACAGTCAAACTCCTGTCTAGCTCTGTCATAGCAAGGTCTATTTCCCAACCTAGAGTTTTCTACTGTAATTTGTTTCTCTCTCTCACTTGGAAAGTGAGACTGATATATTTGATACTCTTGTTCTCACAAGAGTAATTAACCTTGGTGTCTTGGGCAATGCTGCTTCCTTACCTTCCAGTTTTAATTTCCATTAATGCAGCTCCTTATACCCACCCTAAAGATGTGGCACTGATATTGCTATTGGGATATAGCTATGTCTTAGTGATAGGTGAGTATTTCCTTACCTAATATTGTGAGACCTCCTTATACACGCAGAGTGATGATAAAACTTCAAGTTAAATGTGGGAGCAAGATCTTTTTCTTCTTCTATGCCCAACTTGTTGTCATGCATGTTAGTGTTTCTTTGAAGGCAGAAATAAAGCCACAATAACTTATATACCTTGTGTTTGCCTCTTGGCAAAACACATCACCCTATTAATTAACGTTTGAGACGTCTAAGTGATGCTCCAATCAATTTCCCACAAACAAACAAACAAAACAAAAAACAAAACGGGAGTAGAGGAGTGGGGGAATATTAAGTGTTTTGTCTCTGATATGAGCAATTGGTTGGAAAACAAATGTATGAAGGTTTAAAATTGCCTCTGCCTCATTCTGACTGTGAATGCTTCTCCTTTAAGTGTGTAATAATGTAAATGCATTACCGAGAGAGACACAAACAAATTATATAGAATCATGCTGTACTTCAGGCATTGTTGATCTTCTTTAGTAGCGCAGACATAAAAGCTCCTATCACCCCAAAATGACTATATTTAATCTTAAAATTGGTTATAATCTATGTGATGCTTTGCCGTGTTCTGTACCTGTACCATCTTCTTCAACTTGTTATTTAAACTGCGCGCACTCGAAAGCACAATCATTCTGAGGTATGGTTATTAGAGTAGCTATATCTCAGGTGCTCTCCGGTTACAAGCAGCAAACTTCTGCCATCAAATCTGTCATCAAACCACCATCAGCCACCTTCTGGTCCATCCCTGAGTCTCCACACAGTTTGCAAGGTCTCAGCTGACATCCCCTATAGCTGTGGCAGCTCGTTCTGGTACCCCAGTTTCTCAGCAGGCTAGACCAGGCCTGCTGACACAGTGTTACGAGAGATTTTTCTCAGAGGCTGTCACTGCTGAACCTCCTTACAAGTAAATCGGTACTAGTAAATTGGTACAACTGCAGGGGTTACTGGCTGGAGTTTTCCATTAGTGGCATGGCCAAGTGAATGTGTACAAGTTGCTGTGAGTCTGTGAATGGAGGCAGGGGAGTAACGTTTTTCATGCTTTTTTGTCATTCCCTCTTTTGTGTTGCTTTCTTGATCATTTTCTTCCTAAATAAAACATCCAGTGTACTGTATTGCTCAGAATAACCTCTCTGTCTCCAAACAGTGTTTGAATATGAAATATAAAAAAAATGAATATATCCATCCCACTAGGTTTTCATATAAGTAGGTGGCCATTTTTGAGATTCATTCTGTTAATACTCATTCTCCTGTGGGTTGTGTTTTGTTTCAGTATGTCGTGACACCGAGGCGGCAGTCTACAGCTATTGCCCTGCAGATTTTGGTGAGCCATTTGCTGGGAGATGCAGGCAGCCCATATCTTGTTGGGACTGTAAGTGAATTCTCTGCTTATCTGAGTTTTCTTTAGGGTAAAACTTTTAGAAACTGAAAGACAGACACTCACAGAAATCTAGGCAATTCCTGGTCCAAAGCTTAGAAATTAGTCAAGTTGGTAGCCTTGAATAACCTTGATTCTGGAATCCAAGGGGACGTTTTTGTAAATGATTTTACTTGCATGCAACTTCTGGTCCTGTGACGCTGCAGGTACGTAGAATATAATCCTATATCTGTATAGACGTGAGTAGTTTCCTGCAGTGTGTAGAAATTAATTTTGATTTAAAATTTGAAAATTCTTAAATTTTGAAGGCATACATTTTTGCAAAGACAGTATCATTTCTTACCCACTGTTCTTTGCCATCTTTGAGGCACAGGCAGAACTGAGGCTTCCTGCTGAATGTGCTGCTGCATCCTGCTAGTAACTATGGACAGAATACTTCTTTTGCAATACTTTGCATGCAGTTGACTAAAATAGCAGCTAATTGAAAGGTATAAGACAAAAAAAGTTTGTCATGGTATATCCAGATGAGATTATCCTCATGTAACCTTGCTCCTTTACAAAGAACAGAGATGATGAATCCAGGAATAGAACTGTTGTATATCCATGTGTGGTGCAATGAGCACTACATTGTGTTCTGGAAGGCTTCTGTGAACCAGTATACCAACGCTGCCCATGTCTGCTGTTGATTAAACACCGTATCTTCTGTATTCAGGTCTTGCTATTGTTTGCTGACCTACTTCAACTAACCCTTTAGCTTATAAATTGTCTGGAGAATCAGTGAATAGTCTTTTTCAGAGTCTGTGTTTCTTCCCTTTGCACTCTAGAGATTTTTTTTTTACTGAACATTTTAAAATTAAATGCATTAGGTATGTATTTTGGCTGTTATGTTTGCTGTAGTCCCTAGGTGCCCATTTAGAGTTGATCTCACTCTTATCTCCTTAAACTGTCATAAATAATCATATTCAACCCAGAAAAGGTTGAAGAGTCTCATATTTGTGTATTTCAAAACACGAAGCATATTGTAATCAAGGACATATGTGGGAATAGCAATGACTGCATTCAGCATCCATCTTTTTGTTTGTACTAAGAAGAGTTTTTAAGTTCCTAGGTTAAGTATTGAACCTTATGGGTTTCTTGAAATCAGCTTTTCTTTCTGTCTGCAAAAATAAAATTCCTGTGTGTCACATATAGCTTTTACAACCTCATCGTCTAGCCAGTGCAAAAAGCAGCTGTCTGGTATCTTCTTCCCAGTTCCTCATAATGTCATTCCATGACTCCTGAAATGCCTTTTGGCTCAAAACCAGACTCCACTCTTGTCTCTGAAATCAGTTTCCAGCTCTTCCCTTTTTAATGTGTGTTGCTGCTCATGGCTGCATTTTTGCCAAACCAGTTTCTATTCATTTGATTCTGATTAAGGATGGATAAAGTTATCAAATAGCACCAAGAAATGATAAAGGTCATTGCCAAATGTTTGTCCTGTGCTGGCTCTCTGGAGATGGGCTAGAAAATGGTAAAATGAGTTAATGTTTACCAGTCGTGATAAACACTGGTTGCAGTATATCGTGTTCCTGTGACTGGAGGCACTAATGATATAAAAGAACAAGATTCCCCAACCAAATGGAAATTGAACTGCAGTGCAGTATAGGTGTATTGGGGTTGACAAACCAAGGTAGCAAGCTTTTTGTCCCTACCTGCTCAGTTTTATTCTATTCAAGGGCCACAGTGGAAAGAGCTTGCTTAAATCGAGAGAGAAGTATGGTGTTACACCACATTAATGACAGCAATTTTCATTCCCTAGATCTCCAATGTTATTCAGGCCAAGAACAATCACTCAGTCCAGTGGAGTTTCAGGAGCCTGCAGTACAGCTTCATCATCTGTGTTTTTGTTGGTGTCATTGGAGGAGGTTTTTTCCTCCTAACATCTTTCTACGTTGAAGACGATCGTAAGGAAGCAGAGAAGCTCTAAGGTTTCTATGTATCTTTTAAACCTTTATCTGATAACTTTCCTGTTTGTATACCAGCCATGATATTGACTCTGTAAAGTTAAAACACAAATGTATGTGTTGTGGTAATAGTACAATAGTTTCTATAAATAAAAGAAATGCAAAATCCCAGCAAGGCCTCAGATTAAACAAATCTCTCATATTGAGAAAAACAGACTTTACGGAACACACAAAGATCACAGAAGTGCTATTACTGACCCCTTCAAAATATGAAGGTAATAAAATAGCTTTACTGCAGGTAATGTATCTTCATGGAAGGTGTTTCTTTCTCTCCTCTGGTCTTTGGAGCCCACTAGAACCATTCCTAGCTCTCTGTAATATTTCTCTCTCTCCCCTGAAAGAAGTCATATACAAAGTGTATGACTTAAAGAAAATCTGTTGAATTGGATGGAACACTGTCCTCAATCACCTAGATTCTTACAGCTTCCTTCTGCTCTGACTTGGTTTCCTAGGTACCAGAAATGAATGCTGTCTTTGAAGTGAAGATGAACTCCAGGGCAAGATTTGGAAAAAAAAAAGAATAAAATAATGTCCTCCTCTTTTTCTTTCCTTTCCTTTTTGCTTAATGAGATACAGCTAGAGAAAAGGCCAAATAACAATTCATCCATATGGCAGAAAATCCTGTGTACTGACTTTTTTGGATGCTTTTGACTGTGAGTCAAAAATTGCTGCTGAATTGGCATATGGCAGCCCTCTCTCAATCTGCAAAACGGGCATGAGTATTCTGCGGAGCTGGGGAGCTCCAGAAGGTAGAGTATAGAGCTGTCACAAGCATGACTGTCAACCTAAACAAGACTAGCATTTAAGGCAGAATGTCTTGTGGAGATTAGGAGGGGAGGCCTATGAATTCTCAAGAGGATAAGATTTGTCTATAGAATTTGGAAAATCTAGATATTTCAAACAGTGTTTTCATTTGTCTGAAATGACCAAGGGAAGCAGACTACCAAAGTCAATGCCAGGTTCAAGAGTGGAGGGTTGTGGTCAGTCTGTATGTCTATATGCATGTCCTGGTTTTGTCAGGGATAGAGTTAATTTTCTTCACAGTAGCTGATGTGGTGCTGTGTTTTGGATTTACGATGATGAAAATGGTGTCAATAACACCGATGTTTTAGTTGTTACTGAGCACTGCAGAGTAACTGCTCAAGAACTTTTCAGCTTCTCATGCTGCCCTGCCAGCAAGGAGTCTGGGGTTGCACAAGAAGCTGGGAGGGGACAGAGCCAGGACAGCTGGCCTCAACTGACCAGAGAAATATTCCATACCAGATGGCGTCATGCTGAACAATAAAACTGGGGGGAGGTAGTCAAGGGCGCTGCTGGTGCTTGGGGGACTGGCTGGGCATCAGTCAGCTGGTCGTGAGTATTGTGTTGTGCATCACTTGTTTTTGCTTTTATTCTTTTCTAGTTTTTATTTATTTTATTTTATTTTATTTTATTTTATATTTTATTTTTCTCCTCTTTCTTATTAACTGTTCTTATCTCAGCCCATGAGTTCTCACACTTTTACCTTTTTCAATTATCTCCCTGATCCCACTGTGAGGGCCTGAGCGAACAGCTGTGTGGTGCTTAGCTGCCTGCCAGGTTAAACCACAATATAATATGTTAATGGTCTCTTTATAATCCTTTGAGGCTCTTCAGTGCATCCTCAAGCTATGGGTAAGTATTTCCTCTCACAAGTGAACAGTGGCAGTTATAAAAACACTTAAATATAATTACCCATTTGAGGTCTTAAAGTGCATAGGACATTGGATGTGGTAACTATTGTCATAATATTATGCCAGGCACCAAATATGACATGATTAGTGTGGCCAACTTTTATTGTTTGTGGTGGTGTAGTTCCCTGCAGCACCTTGATGTCAAACCCTCATTAAGCGAAGTATTGTGAATCTTACCTGATTCTCACAGTATGATAAGGATCATGAAGGATCCTAAATAATTAGGGTCATAAAGCACAAAATTCCTGTAATGACAGTGACTATTGACTGCGATTATAAATAGCATAATTCAACAACTGTGGTTTCTCCCTCTCTTTCCTTCCCTCCCTACCTTCCTCTCATTTTTTGAAGTCTGTTTTGAAACCAGCCTTAAACCCATATAGTCAAATTTGGCCAGAGCTTATTCCATTATGAGAAACAATGACGTTTTCTGTGATACTCAGTAAGAATGTAATAATTGTCTTTAAAATAAAAGTTGGTGTTCTTGAAGACTTAGAACTCTTTCTGGTTGTAAAAGCCTACCAAAGCCATTATACCGCTGCCTTTTTGGAAATTTATGTGGTGCCAGAGAACCCATGTCCAGCAGAGGATTCTTAATATTGGATACGGACACATCAGCTTGCAAAGATTGTAAGTGTTTGTCTTAACATTTTCAGTCTATTTTTAAGCTACCTGGGGGCAGTGTTTAGACTGAAATTCCTTGCTTATTTTTGACAAACCTAGTGAAGTTTGCAGCAGTTGTCTTCCAGCTAGAGGGAGAAGAATTCACTTGGCACAAATCCCATTGTTCTTAACAGAATTCCTAATTGTAGGATGAATTTAGGAGGTCTAAAAACATTCTTTAAGGCCTTCTCAACTTGCTGCACACTTGAGGTTGGACTTGCAAGAGCCTGAGATTCATCTGGTATGCTGTTGCTGGACCACATGTGATGTTTGAAGATATCCACTTGGCTCTAGCAAAATGGTACTTGGAAAAGTTGAATTCTGAGATGAGGTGAAAATGCAGTATATTGTACAGTGAGTGGTATCTTCAGTAGATACCATTTACTGTTACATCACTACATGCCCAGAAAGTGATGGAAGAGTTCAGTGACAAGTACATGTCAGTATGTGAGGCCATAAAATTACTTCGATTTTGTTTAACTTTATGAAATTTGCTAGTAATAACTTAGTGCCAGATCCTTCCTGAGTATTTTATCAAAATTTCTCAGAAGCTGCATATAAGCTTACTGTCATAAAGATTTGTATTGTGCTTCAAGTCTCTTGTACACAATATGTAGATATTTATATTCTGTACAGTCTAATTATGAAATTGCTTGGGGATATTGGTATTAGTTCATAATTTGGTTTTGGTAAAGAACTCAAGGTAACCTGATACTGTGAAAGATGTTGAACTTGCATTTAGAGAGCTCACATCAGTAACAGAACCATGATATTCTGCCTCTGTGTTGACATACTCTAGAATTAAAGTTTGCAATTGCTAAAATCATTGACAA
This sequence comes from Cygnus olor, assembly GCF_009769625.2. Taxonomy (NCBI): domain Eukaryota; kingdom Metazoa; phylum Chordata; class Aves; order Anseriformes; family Anatidae; genus Cygnus; species Cygnus olor. The sequence continues at coordinate 3,745,145 of NC_049188.1, read as the reverse complement.
CTGCAAACCAGATGTCCCCAACACCACAGCTGATTCCTTGAAAAGCAGGCAGACAGGCCAAGATCTTGAGAATGGTAGGGTTTAAGCAGCTCGATAGTACTTCTCTATTGGCATCTTCATGATTTGCCCTGTAAACAGATGATCTATTTATTAAATTAGATTTATAAAATTTATTATTTATTAAATTATTTTATAAACATATTCAGAAATGTAGCTGGAACACTGTGGAGGCACACACTTGACATATGAGTAAGAGACGCCACATGCTGTTCTGTGATGGTACGTGAAGTCCTTGACAAACTCATTCCAACTCCTACTCTCATCTCCCTTGTGAAAGTCAGCGCCTAGAAATTAGCAGGATCGCACTGACTAGTTCAGTTCCATCTTTCCAAATGCTTCTCGCTTTTCTCTGTAATGTACAGGGAGAGGACTTTTATTTTCGTTAGGGCTTTTTTCTGCATTTTAGCAAGCCTGACATCCAAGCCAAGAGGCTGGATGCTCTGAGCCAAGCCTGGCTCTCCCTGGAACTGCACTGTCCTCTGCCTTGCTGAGAACTGCTGACTCAGCACTGCTGCAGGGATGCAGTGATGCTGTGAAGCAGCCCTGGCAGGCTCTGCTTGATCCTGTCTTAAAAAAAGATGTAATCTCTTTGCTAGGATATCTAAAAGTAGTAGAATTTCTTAAAAGTTTCTGCATGTCTTGAATTTGCTTCTTAGCAGGTGGCACCAAATTCTGCACTAAGGGGTTAAGGCAACAGTTTCTTAGTGCTGGAGGGGGCTGTTGTGCAAAGTAGCTATTTAAGATGTTAAACTTTTTGTATGCCATCAAAATCCTGTAGTAGAGAAAGTCACAGAGTCCTGCCACGCTGCCAGCTAAAATTTCTCTTTGGGTGTCAATTGAATTGCCAGTCGTTTCCTATGGTTCCAAGTGGGTAGAAGTAAGCAAAATGCGTGGCTTAAAGAAGGTATTTAATTTGCTGCTCTGACTTGATTGGAAAGAGCTGCTGCTGGAAGCTGCTGGTTATTGAGATAGCTTGTTCTGCAGTACCCTAGCTGCTTGGAATTTGTGGCCCCTGCAGCAAACAAACGACAATTGAACAGGTTGACAATTTCTGAACTGAACAAATATTTTCTGTAACCGTTTCTATACTCTCGTCCTACTTCTAACATTTCATCTTTGTTCTTTCTGACCAAAATAGTGGGTAAGAGGCACTTTGGAGCAGCGCCCAAAGGTGTGATTTTATAAGCACAGTCAGGTAATGATTTTGATCTTTTCATCTTCCTGCCCTGCCTCCGTTCCCCAAAGCAGGGGCGGGTGATTGGTCTTCACCTTTAGTGCTCTTTATGTGGATATTTTTTAAAGAAGCTTCAGAACTCTGCTTGGCATAAAAACTGCTTTCAAAGTTGTGATTATTTCTAGCTTCTGCAAAATGCCTGTTAAGCCATCAAGTGGGCAGGACATGTCTAAGATACAACAGTACCATGGTGTGTAACTGCTACTCCACAGGTTCGTTCCACCGGTGATATTGTGTGAGATTTCTATCAGCAGAATTTTGATTTTCAAAGGCCTTTCATCTAACTTTTCCTTCCCCTTTCCTTCCCAAATAAGTTGCCATGTGCACTGCTGCTGAAAGGGGTTTCACAGCACCTAGGAATTCTTTCTGTACTGCAGATGAAGGTGTGCAGATGGCAGACCATGGCTTTCCAGGCTACAGATTTATATATATTGTCTGGGCTGCTCACTTCTGAGAATATCTTGTGTTTTATTCCTCTTTGCCCTAATAACTTATGCAGCCAAATTGTCTTTTGTAAAATATTTTGCAGAATAGCTGTGATCCTTTATAACGTTAGTGATGTAGCCATAGGTGTCAAAGGCATCTTTTAGCTTTGAAGAAAAAGCTCGGAGTTGCTGCTGTCATTCTGAGGTACCCGTGCCTAGACAGGATCCGTTAGGACTGTGCCAACCCCGATGGCTGTTTTACTACCTCGTTCCACAGAACAAGGCTTCATCGCCTTCACAGGTGGCCTGTGCCTGGACTCCATCACCAAAGAACCAGCTTTTTCCCCTTACTATTCTGTTGCAGAAAAACTGGCTGAATTCTGTCTTGCTGTTCTCCCCTGTACTTGTCTTCCCTTCTGCTCCCTGTGTTGTTTAGTGAATAAAGATTTACCTAGTGCCTTCATCAGTAGGAAAGAAATCTAAAAGAATTAGACACTGATTTATGCTGTAGCCAACATAAGATTTTTTTTAGCAGTAGATACAGTACTTTCCCCTCCTCATGTTAAAATGCAGATGCAATGTCTGTTGAAATAGATTCTGAAATAACTAAGAAACCTAGAGATCGTCCATTACTCTAAAACTTTTATGGCAACATTTTTCTTCAGAGATCTTTCTGCTGTTTTGCAAACATTATTCATTCTTCCAGTCTCCTTCAAGTACTGGATGCTCCTACCATGCCTGCAATGTTGTAAGTTACTGCTGTCAATGAAGGTGGCAAACTTGGACATGCCTTCCCCTAGGACATGGAGACAGGTCACCTGCTCCCTTCAGATAGGCAAAAAAAAAAAAACCAAAAAAAAAAAAAAGAAAGACCAGTATCTTTGGGTCCTTGCCAATCTGTGCTGGCATTCAAGCAGCTGGAACTGGCTTTATTCCATTGCAAGGCAGCCACTGGGTTCATCTCGGTTCTATAATTATCTTCATTGTAATCCAATAACGCCTTGGAAAGGTTCTTCGAAAGCTTTTGTTTATAAGGGACACAAAGGTCGCAATGAAAAGACTGATTCTAATGCTGTATAGCTGACCATAATTGTATTGATCTCACTTTGTGTAATTTCGTGTTTGCATAACAGTGTTGTTATTAGTATGTAAGTTGTCCACGTATTCTGCAGTAATGAAATGTCTGTAATTTTGAGAGATTAATGTGAGTGCTGTCAGATCACACTGCAGGATGGTCCTTTGTAAATGCGCTGTTAAGTGTGTATGGATTTGGAATGTGATTGAATCCCAGGGGGCTCAACCTTGCCAATGGAGCTAGTGCAGGGCTCAAGAAACGTACATTGCGTCCAAAATCAGGATCCTATCCAATGAACAAATCTGTCCTGCACAGGACTTGACTCATCTGACTTTAAGGTCTGACTTTATCTCCTTATATATTGTGCTTTTTTTTTTTTTCTTTTTTTCCCTACAGTTAGTATTTTCTGTATTATTATGAAAAATGCTTTTAAGTGGAGTTGAAAGGTAAATTCATGCATTCGTGTATGCAAGTATAATTTTCTTTTCAGTACTTAATATGTTGGGCCGTAGGTTTGAAATTGATGTAAAAAGGATGAAGGTAACCACTTTGGAAAGTACTGACTTCAAGCCAGCTATTAATTCCCACCATAATGTACCCCAGTAAGGGGCCTGATTCTTTTCTTTCTTCATTCCTCTCTTTTTCAAAGAGCCATACATCCCTCTGTTCCTAACGAAGGCAGTCTGAAAGCCAAGAAAATCAGGCCCATTTGCTTAAAGACTTAATTATGTGTTTAGGTGCCTAATATTGGACTCCTAATTTTTGAAATCTTGGTTGTAGGCATTCTTTTCGGGGATATCTCTGGCTGAATGACAACAGAACTTAAAGAAATGCTGATCGGAGAGTACTTCTTGATCTTCAATCTGGTAGATGTTCCAATTGTTCTTTGTAGCTTTTTGCTCTGAGAGTTTGTATTTTCAATGAAAGAACTTGTTCCTTGCGTGTTTCACAACTTCTTTCACAACTCCTAAAGTGAAATTCAGTTTGAGTTTTATCTTTGGAATTGTTTTAATTGGGCATCAGATATGTGCATCTCCAACCTATTAACCTGGTCTCACTGTACAGTCTGATCCTCCTCTAATAGCATGTGATTAAATGAGATTCATCATCATCTCCGCTAAGCGCATGCAAGTGGGAGAACGTTGGTAGCGCAGCAGATGCAGTTACTTTCATACCAGCTGCTTTCTCCTGTAAATTTAGTTTAGATTGTTAAACACTGTCATGTTGTCTTAAGAGGTCTGTGTCTCCTAATTTAGTGTGATGATTAATGTTCTTTGCTGCACCCTACCAGCAGCTCAAAGCATTCCTGGGAAGGGTGAGACTGACAGAAGCAACAGGCCAGCACGGACATCAGTGACTCTGAAGGAAGTCAGTTACTGCGTCTAGGGGGGAAGAAAATCTTCATGCTTACTGGGGCTGTGGGGACTTGCCGTCTTTATTGAAGAATTTACATAATTTTTAAAAGGGGAATGTATGTGAGGAAAGGGGAAAGATTTGCATTTGCTGATGTTCCATAAGAAGCAAATGTTTGACCAGAAAAGAACAGCTTGTTTAAGAGAGAGATCTTGTAGGGAGCTTGTTGCACCCTAGAGAAGATGCCACGGCATGGGTCTGCTTAGAGAACTGGTTGTCCTGTTCGTGATCCCTGCAGTTCCAGAGCAGACTTCTTTAACTACAAGCGCATTTAGCTTCTTGAGCACTGCAAAATTGCCTTAAAACCACGCTGAGCAGCCTTCTATAAAACGCTGATTTTAATTCCTGATGGGGGAAAATTCTGCCTTCTAATGATGCTGCAGGGGTGCGAGAAAAGGAACCAAATTCCTCCTTATCACTGCCCTTAGTCTTTATTTCTAATGGCCCTGGAAAACCAACATTAAAACTTATTTGTCCTGAGGCAGCATTTAGGAAAGGGGCTGTGATCATCTGATTTCCAGTGAGTACCTATATATGTCAGATATGTTGTACGTGCTAAAGGCAGAGGAGACTGGCAGACAGCAGTAAGTTTGAGCTATCTGTATTTTCTTCCAGGATTTGCTCAGCCCTATCCTCCACTAGCCAAAGGCTGTAGCGAGGGATAGTGTTAATGTGGAATCTTCAGGTCTCTGTCCTGAGATGCCTCAGATTTCTGATGGCGACGTAAAGGTCAAGGAGGAGACAAGAGGAAAGAGGAGACAAGTCTCTCACCCTACTGTAAGAACATAACTTTGCTTTTTCTCTCTTAAGCCTTGGAACCATGGCTATAAGAAACATATTACACTTGCCAGGAAGTGCTGAGAGCCCAAAATGAAGCTGTCATCCATGTGGAGGTGAGACCTGTCAGCAGACGAGGCTGGCCAGGCACTGGCACTCAGCAAGGACGTGAGTCAGATAGAGAGAGGGCTGGCAGGCGTGCAGAGAAAGCGGTGCAGTAGGAGGCAGAAAGCAGCTGGCAGTGCAGGAGGGAGTAGTAATGGGAACAAACAGGAGGAGGAGGGAATACAAAAAGTCCTCATTCTTGCACAGATATTCAGCATCCTATTCAACAAAAATAACATTAAGATTTCAAAGAAATATTCAAATAAATTTTGTTCCTTTGAGGTATTTATTTTAATTCTATAATAAAAGCAGGTATGTGTGCATTTCCCGCTCCAGCCCCAACCTGTTCTAATAGCATTACCTTTAGCTTCACCCCATTCTAAATCTTCCGTGTGAAGTTGTCTCAGCAGATCCAATCAGGTATATTTCATTGCTCAACGGTAGAGAGGAAATTAATTTTTCTGATGAGGGGAAAGCACAGTGAATAGCTTGATTCTCCTCCCCAATACCATTTGCAATCAGTTTTGTGCTGCAAATGAAGTCAATGTTTTCCTGGGTCAGAGGTGGCTAATTATTCACAGTACTTTCATTTCCAGCAGTAGAGTCATCATATTTCTGCCAATCATCATTCTAACTATGTTGTGCTTGATTTACTTTGCATTGCTCTTAGGTTTGCAAGCCTAGCTACTATCCAGACTTGTTCTCTTCTTTGTTACATTCTCTGAGTTACTGCCAGTAGTCCTTGTGTCTTCTGAAGGGACTAACAGGAGGACTCTGGCACCAGTGTTGCAGTTTTCTACCACTTTATGAGGTCACATCTGTTAAAAGAATGAAATGGGAAGGAGGAAGGAATATAACACTCAGTTAATGTGTATCTACCAAAACAGTATTATTTCACTGGAATGGGTCAGTGTCATCTCTGTTTTGTTTAACAGCAATAGAACCCCAAAGCCCAGAGAAGTGTAAGAGTCAAGGTACAGCTGGGGTTTGAACCTGACTGTCTTAATTCTCAGGCTGGTATTTTCCCTGCTAGTGCTTAATGCTTCCCTCTGAGTGTCCAGAGCTCAGGTTGTTGCAGCGACCACAGAGGGGTTTACAGCATCCGTTACATTTATCCCTTGCAGTTTTACCCTTGCATTCACAGCACTATTCCTAATGTAGATCAGAAGAATAAATGAGCATCCCTGCACATTCTCTGCAGAAAATTGACTGATGCACTGGTAGGGATGGAAACCCAAAAAACACATGATCCAGCCTTACCTTTTCTTATAGTAGAAAAGTACTCTGTATACAGATCTGTTTAGAAAGATTTTAAGAGGGCTCCAAAGTAGATGCTAATAATTAAAATGCTAATTAAAAATGTTCCCAATGGTATTCACTAATAGTGTTGTCAGGGCAGGTGAGATTTCAATTATCTTTCTATTGCTCTTTGAACTAGAAAAGTGTCCTGCAGTGAGTAAAGGTGGAGTACCTAAGCTTCATAGTGCTTAAGTGCTGACTTTCCTCTGGACTTCTTCAATTTCTCTTTTACATATTAAAAAAATCCACAAGTTTGTTCCTATGATTCTGAATGTGCAAAATGGCCACTTTGAGAACCTCAGCATCACAGGGAAGTGAGCAACACCACATGAGTCTCCTGCCCAGACTGCCTCGTGAGACCCCGTCACAACTTTCACTTGCTGTCTTTGCTCTGAACGAAACTGGGGACAAGACTGGGCTTCAGGGCTTTGAAATGTCAGCTACCATGGCAGGGGATGTGGGTCAGCAAAGGGCCAGCAGGGTGCCTTCTTCAAGATCAGATCTTCACAGAGACTGAAGTAAAGCTTTCAAATGCTCAGCTCTAAGAGCCTAAAAGAGCAGAAAACAGGCACATTTTCTTAGAAGGGCTCAATGCTCTGCAGTTTTAATTGGCAGGAATTTAAACATGCTCAGTTCCGTAACTTAAAGGCAGGAAACAACACACAAAGCCAGGACTGTAACAAAAAGAAAGCTGAAGATGGAGGAGAGATGATAAGATTAGAGGCAGAAAGTAGGGATCCACGGAAAGGAGAAAAGAGGCTGCCAAATGTCTGATTAAAAGATGTACTCTAGGTAAGTAGAAAGTTACTGGCTTCCACACAGGAATTCCAGGACAAAGACTTGATGGTCTCTGTCTCTTGAGAATAGTGATCTTTGTAACTAGGGGATGGGGAAGTTTTACCATTTGTAGTTAACTTGATCTTATGTTGTGAAGGATGTGAGAGGGAATTTAGTATGCAAAGTTAAATTTTAGAAAAAATGAATTTTCTGTAAAGAAAAAGAATCCTGCTTTCATCCTTCCTATGAGAGGGCATCTCTAGTGCCAGATGAAGTACCTTCTGAGTCAGCATCTCTTAATGGTGTAGCATGCAGCAGGTGGTGATGGAAGCTAATGATGATGTGTAGAAAAAGCATTCAGGAAGGTTCTGACAGATAAGGAAGAAATGTAAGAGTGGAAGAAAATGAACATATGCTAAACCCAAGTGCCTGAAGCTACTGTGATGTGAAACGACTCAGGCTAACGAAGCTTTTCAAGAAATAAATTTCTGCTAAACTGCACCTGGAATATTGCATTGCATTGCATCTTCCTTAGATCAAAGTAATTTGCATTCCTGATATTTATATGTAACAGTGAAAAATGTTATAATTGCTATCCAAACACTGTTTTACTTCATACCTTGCAATAACGCTGGGCTGTGTTCTTCTTTTAGGAGGTATGATGTCTGAGATGCTCCATTTTTATAAAATGGTGGTTTTGTTATGAATGGCAAGTGAAGCAGCAGTCAGTTTGCATACAATTTAGGTCTGTTTGTAAAATCAGGGTGTTTAATATGTATCTGTTACTGGTGGCATTGTAATCTTATGTCTACATAAAGTATTGCAGTCTGGTGCTTAGCACTTAGGTACACAAAATACAGTTATAAGAGGATAGTTAGACTTGGAGCAGTAAGGTGAATTTGAACTCCTTCACCCAAGACATAGCAAGTGTCAAATCTGTGTGTATCACACAAATGCCATTATTACCCGGAAGACGTGGTTCCTGGATGTTTGTGACCACTTGCTCTGAAAAGGGGACACACAAAAGAAAGTGAAAGGGCTGCACTTGTGTGCTGCCTGGTATAAAAGGGTTCTCTAAAACTTTGCTGCTCAATCACAACAAAGATGATGTGATTTACACACTTCAGCCGTAGTAGAAGAGCAAAGAATCATGACAGGAGCATGAAATCCCAGAAAGACTATGATGTTAAAATCAAAGCTATTTAAAATTTTTGTCCTTGCACAACCGGCTTGTGAAACACTTGTTTCATTTCCAGGTGGCTTTTGCAGATCTCCAAGAAGGGAAATTCCACCACCTCTCTGGGCAGCCTGTTCTAGTGGTTTGTCACCTGCACAGCACACAAGTGCTTCCTGGTGTGCAGAGGGAACCTCCTGTGCTCCAGTTTGTGCCCTTTGTCTCTTGTCCTGGCACTGAGCACCACTGAAAAGCACCTGGCATCGTCTTTGTTGCACCCTTCCTTCAGGTGTTTATAGGCATTGATAAGGTCCCCCTTGACCTTCTTCTTCTCCAGCTTGAAAGAAATATTTCCAAAGCTTTTTGGTGGGCTACAAGAAAACAATCCATGAAAAAAATGACTGTTACTTTGAACTTTCTGAGGGAACTGTTTTATTACAAAATTAAGAGTAGTTTTATCCCTATACAATGTTTCTTGCATTTTTTTTCCTGAAGTAACTCAAGCTGGTCCCAGATGGAGGCAAGATATTGTTTTTTCACTGGTCTAATCTGATAAAATTACTCCTGTGTCTCCCTGGTGATTGAAGATGCTGTCAAAATGTTGGTGGAAGCAAGATTTTTTGTTAGTATCTGCAAGAAATGCTGATACACAGCAGTGATGAAGCTTGAGACTAACATTGAATTGATTTATATTGTCATGGTCTGGTTGGACAAGGTGCAAGATCTCACCTGAAATGAATCTGACACATCAGAAGTATACAGATTTAACCACTGGAAAGTGCTGCACAATCCCTAGGAGGTTCTATATAAATACATAGGGAGTGACTAGAGAAAGAAGGACAAAAAATGCAGCTGGTGGTTGGACCTGAGAAGAGTTTGAGGTCCCTGTAAATTGCTGAGTTCCTTTCACCAGCAGTAAGTGACCTTTAAGATGACTCCAAAGGTCCGTTTCCCATTCTAAAATCAGATTTACCTTTTCATTTAAGTCTCTTCTTGCTTTCAAAAGGACTGAATGGCAGTACAGATTGTAAAGCCAGTGGTCCACAAGCAGGAATAGATTTTTCACATGTTCTACTTAAACAAATGCTAAGTTTTCCAAAAAGCTTTGTATCTTCAGCTGAGACTGTTATACTTTTGGCCTGCAGTCCTACAGGATGGACACACTGTGCAGAGTAGCTTGGAAAATCTGGTCACTCATATTAATTTGGGGCAGGGGCGAGAAGTGAGTTTTGAGTGTGGCTTCCAAACTGTTGGAGCTTGAGAGAAGCATGCTCTTACTTGAGTCTGATACGGTGCTCAGAAGGGCCATCTGTCTTCTTGTAACAGCAGGAGGGGTGTAGGGAACACAGAAAAGTGTCTGTGGCCAGACACAGCTCCTGCTTTTAAAAAACCTAACCTAGTCAAAATCAGCTTTAGAAGTGTTTTTGTAAAGCTTCAGTGGCAACAAGCCCATTTTCTGTATTGTGAGATAAAACAAATTAAAGAATACAAGGAGAATATATATGTGTTTGATTACTTTAAAAAAAAAATATAGTGACTTGGAGTAGAAAGGGAATTAGTTAAGTGGAAAGATGAAATGCGAATGAAGATTCATTTCCATCGGTGGCTGGAGTGTGCCCCAGCCTGTCAAGAATAAACAATCATGCAGCCAGGGAGACGTGCCAGCCCCGGCAGAGGGCATTCACTGAACACACTGATTTAAAAAGTAACAGCCTTGGTATGGTCTGTGGTGAAAAGACTTGCACTGGTAAGAGGCAAAGGAAAAATATATCCACCTGCTTTTAAAGAAAAGATAGTATGCTGGCTATAAGGGGGTGAAATAGCTACACGCTCCCTTACAGCTAAGGGTGGCGTTATTTTAAGATCAGTGTGTGAGTTCCTGCCTGTCTGCCTGTCCATCTCTCTCTCCAGGGCAGGAACCACTCACCTGTGTGACACAGTCCTGGGGGAACTACTGGCCCAGCACTGCTGGAGTGGGAACTCCAAATTTTGTAGGTCTCCAAGCAGCTCCTACAGAGAAACACACTCCAGGGTAGCAGTTCATTTATTACAGTGCTACTCCTTAAAGCAGTGGTTCAAAGTGCTGCTAGAGACTGCTGTTAAATATGTCATTTCATTACATTTCACCTCCAAAAGTTTTCATGAAAATTAATAATGCTACATTATGTATGTACAGTAGAAACCAGAAGAGGGATGTTGAACTTCTAACATCCACACCCTAACAATTTCAGAATCACAAGCTCTTTGACTTAATAAAAGAGTAGCAGGAATGATTATCCAGCATCAATCTCTTTGCAGGAAAACTGATGAAACTAGAAGTATATTTTAAACCCATAAACTACATATTTTACATACTTACAAACTACATCTCGAGTTATGTACTTTGCCTACATTTAGTATAACTTTATTGATCAGTTTGTGTTGCACTTGCATCACTCCTATATTAAAATACTATAAAACAATCTTGTCAAATACTAACTTTGCTAATGTTTTATAAAGGTACAGGTGCTCAGGCATCCTTTTTTTTCTAGTTTACAAGTCCTCAAAATATTACAGGTGAAAATACTGTGACTTCAATTATGCTGATTACACCTTTAATAGCAACCATATGTTCTCACTCATTTTTAAATTAGACCGCTACCAGCTTATTTCAGTTGTCCTAAGTACAAGTAGTCCTTGAAATCTTATAAGAGCTCATACAAGGCCTCTTAGCTCTTTTCTCTTAGTACATTTTCAGTAATGTTAAAAAAAAAAAAAAAAAGTGAATGATAAATACTTTAACGTAGCAACAGCTGTTAGGTCTGAGAAGCAGTTCTGGTTTTTATCTTGCTCAGGATATTGCTAACCAGAGTATCCAGTAATGGGTATGTGTTGGGATGTTCAAAACTATTTTTACATGTACCGATAAAGCTGAAGTGTTAAGAGAAATTTGTGTATGTGTAATGAAATGAAAAGTCATATAGCTTCAAGTCCGTAGCTACCTGTATGAGAGAGAGGAAGTACAAGAAGTGTTGTGGAATAAGGAATAGTCCTGTGAGGGAACTAAAAGAAAGCATCCTTCAGGAAATGTATCTGTTTAGCTACAGCTAGGCTGCTGACAATAAAAGGGAATCTTAAGAATGATGGTAAGGTTTTTTTTTTAATTTTATTTTGTTAACTATGTTTTGAGTGAGTTGACCTGTGACTATATAATCTTGAAGACAAATTCTGAAGATAAAATGTGGAACAGTCTTGTGTGTCATGTCTGCCTTGCAGGTAGATGGGCTATCCAAATCCACCTTGTCACCATCTTTGTCTTTGCAGAGCCCTGTGTGAATGCCTGCTGTGCTGATCTGCTCATTCTGTCCCAAAGAAACCTGAGCCGTAGGTTATCTGAGCCACAGAGAAGGCTGCTCCCTGCTTCTTTCTTTCTCCTGCTGGCATGCACTGTGGTTTGGGTATGTATTCCTTGCAGACAAAGCTAAACGTTGGCTCTGGGTACCCAAGCCCTAATATCATGAGAAATGCTGCTATCAGTGCTGAATGAAGAGACCTACAAATGTGAACTCCAAGTAAGTGTGAAGAGAGAGCAGCTGTGTGTGCGTGCATATTGGGTCTCTGGTCTGCTGCGTGTCCTTTGTAAGACTTGGGTGTAGCATTATCTTGGAGCGCTTATTCTTTGCTAATGCCAGATTGTTTCCTATACTTTTTTTCTTAAATGCCATGTCTGCTTATAGCTTTAATTACCCGAGTTAAGTGTATCTGCAGTTTCAGTAAACAGCCTTGTGGATTTCACCATAAATGTATTTTTTCCTGATATTCATCATTCTCATATTTTAATGTTGTCATACAACTCCTGTGTGTTAGCCTAAATATTTTCCCTGTATACCTTTCGAATCCTTTTATTTTTCCCTTGATAACCAATCTTTCTAGTCCCTTTAATTATGTTTACAGGTTGCGTTTTTACTTTGTCAATGCTGTTATAGAGCTGTCATAATTTTCTGTGGAAATCTTCCTTTGACTACAGCTATCAAAACAGCCTGCCAGTTTCCCATCTGCCAGGGTGCTTTCATGTCATATGTAGCTCATTGTCAATAGGTTGTGTTCAAGAATTAGGATATTGCCTGGAATCCTTGTTTGTCTGACAACCCTGCTTTCTGTAATGGCTTGTTTAACTCGTGCTGTAAGTGACACCGTCTAAATGAGACGACACAACTGAAGGCAGCACATGCTACAGACAATATAGCCGCCGTTTCACTCTGCGTCCACCCCTCGGTACATTAAATTAAGGGCTGGTTGTGGTGTTTGTGAGGTCTCTTCTCATGTGATTTTTGTTTTCATGTGATTTACCAGGGAATTGTTCTGAGCATATTATTCTGCTATGAAGTGCGCCCATTCCCAAATGCTTTTGCCTATCAGTGGCAGCAGGGTCCTGAAGTCCAGGTAATGAACAGTGATGCTGGGACGTTTCCTAACTCCATCAAGGTCTGGGACAGCTGTGCAGCTGCAGGAGGAGGCTGGAGAAGCTATGCAAGCACTTCGGATGTACTTTTCCTTCCTGGAACATAATAAAGTGGCTGGTATGTGTACTGCTTTCTGCTGACTAGATTGAGATTAACTAGCAGAGGAGGCTGACGAAAGTAAGACAAAAAGGCCGTGGTATGACAGCTGACCTAGTTTTGTATGTCTTAACATGATAGCTTACACAGTGAGATTCTTCTTTCTCTAATAATGAATAGTAGGTAACTGGAAATCGCTCTATTTTCTACTTCATCTTGAAAGAGGACTTGAAGCTAGCTTTTCCCCAATTGCTCTCTGCCAGCTGATCCAGGGTGCTCTGTATGTGCTATCGTTTAACAACAGGAGGGAAGGAGATGCTGCTGGCTGGGGAATTGTACTAGAATCCAGGATTTATGGATTTTTAAGACAAGCTAGTGAGTTTGTCTTGTTTTCTCACCTGTTGGAGAAAAGGTAACGCTTCCTATTCAGAGGCATTACACCTGCCTAGAGTTTGCAAAGAGGTCTGATATGCTGCTTTAGTGGGAAGGACTTAGGTTATAAAGTCTTTTGGTTTATGTATGGTCCTCTCCAGATAAAATAACCAGAAATGGAATCCACTTCTGATTCTATTGCAAACACACTACATGAATATTCTACGCATTGCTCAGTCTACTGAATGGAAAAATCATTTCATGGCAATGAGGAGGCCACTATACTATTTGCTAGACCTATCCTTTCCTATATATCTCTCCTTTACTATCTTTAATCTTCACTTATTGCTAGTTGCAGTAAACCCAAAGTTCCCCTAAAATTTATTCCAGGTAAATGCTGAAAAGTGACTTTTTTTTTTTTTAAACAATTGTGTGGATTTAAATAAAAAGACTAAAATCCTTTGCCACTACCAGGCAGTGAATACAGGTAGTAGAGTTTTTGCTGACAGGTAGGGTATGTAAAGCCGTTAGACTGTTACAAACTGTCACCACGCTGCTGCTCATCTCCTTTGTGTTTGTAGCGATAATCCCTGCAGTGAACCCCATCAGTGTGAAGTCTTGTTTATAGAAGTGTACCTGGCACTGAAAGATATCTAATGTAAGGTGGTGCCTTGGGATACCACCAGTGAAAGGGTAAGAGCAGTGAATTAAGTTACTTTTGCAGTCTTCCTTTAATGTTAGATTGATTTTTTTTTTTCTTTTTGAAAAAGCAAAAATAAAATGTCTGTTCCAGATTTTGGTTGAAAGGTGAAGAAGCTGTTCCAAGTCCTACATAAGCTTTTATTGATAAACAGATCAAATAAGAATTAGATTAACTCTTGATTTTTTTGTAATCGTAAAATCTCTCTGAAAGATCGCAGTACAGCTTCCTTTTCTTTGCCTTGTTTGCTCTGCAGCAACTTCTTTACACAGTAAGTCAGTTGTGCTGCTGCAGGATCAAGCTAATTGCAGTGCTCCTTTAAATAAAGGTTTTTGCTCACCAGGGAATGAGATCACATGAAAGAGAACTGAGTTAAATCTAGAGCACTTGTGTGTAATACCTATTACTGCCTACTGACAAGTCCAGGCAATTCCATTGGTTGACATCAGCTTTAAATGCTGTTTTCTCGAAAACATCTCAGTCACTTACAAAAAAAAAAAAAAATAAAGTTAAAAATAAAAAATTTGGCCTCAGTGTTATGATGTCTTTTCCATTACCCCAAGTATGTGCCAGGTGTGTCCAATAGTGTGGCATATGCAACACTGAGCTCTCTGGAAAATGACCTTTAAAGGATCTCTAATTGTAATCCCTCTGATGGGTTTCAGGAATAACCTATTTTTCCCTATCACATCTGGAAAACCAGAGGCCTTCAGAAGTTTTAACAACCTAAGGTTGCTGTTGATTTCTCTTGCTAGCAGTGATGATTGGCTTCAGCTTCATGGAAGAACTGGGCTAAGTGATACAGCCTCTTGCTGAACCTGGACTCGTAGAACATCCTGAGCTGGAAGGGACCTGCAAGGATCATTGAGTCTAAGGTCAAGTGTCTTGGATCTTTGACTTGCAGTGTGCTGGAACAGCCTGAAACTGCTGAACTTCTGCCTTCCTGTGAGTCTGTGCTTGTGAACGTGGGGGTGTGTGATGTGTGAGACTGAGTTATTGAATGTCAGGACACTTCTCTAGCTGACCTCCTCTCTTTGGATGCTTCTTGCTCACCAGCAGCTGGTACTTTGTGTTCAATGCTGTTGGCCTGAGGCATTTACCAAGCTCCTGTGCTCGTTGTGTGCAGGTTGCTTTTGGAAGGAGTCAGTCAGACCCCTCTCCTGACGGGAACAGAACAAAATATAAACGAAGCAGACAGCCCAGCAGGAAGAAGGCTGAAAGCTCGGGATGTACCAATGTGCTTTGGAGGGCTGCCTGCTGACTAACGAACAGTCAGGCCTGCTCGCTGCTTCTACAGAGTACTGAGTATTTAAATCTTCAAGAACATTTAAAGAACAAAGGTGAAAATACCTTCTGTTTCCTCCTGACATGCTTATCAGAGCCTGCCTCTGCCCTCTCCTCTGCAGCAGAAGCTGCGCTGCCAGGACTGCACCACACTGATGTAAACTCTCTTGGCATCAGCACTGCCAGCCAGCAAACAAACCTCTGCTCTATGCCTCTGTCATACATCTTGCCTTGCTAACATGGGAAAGACATGGCGTGGTACAAGTTAAATACATCATTTGGGTGTGATATGGTATCTGCTTCAAGTGTTCAATAGCCAAGAACGTGAAGTTTAGTGTTTCATCATTATAACACCTGAGGGGCTTAGGGGTGTGTTCTGGCAATGGGATGAGGTATTGTCACGGATGGGATACGGTGCTAGATCAGTCTGGATTGCTAGACAAATGGGCGCCTGTGCTAAGATTGTGAAATAAAGCTCCTTTCAGCATGGGAGAGGGAAGCGAACGCCCTGAGAGAGCAAAGTCCTTCGAGTACCTGGCAGCATGCTGGCACCGGCAGCAGCTGGCACAGGTAGTCAGCAGAACCAAATTGAAGAGGTCAGGGAAAGTGCGGGGAAGTCTTTTTTATCTGGTCAGGCGTGCACCCAAAACTAGTCATGCTTTCGCTTGTTCAGCAGTACAAATCTAGGAGCAAAATGCATCAGAGACATCAGATGCCCTTCATCTCATTTACTGGATAAAAGAATACGGTGAGTGGAAAGCTGCTTCGCACATGTGCTGTTTTTTTGTCACTCCAATTGCAGTAGAAATAGAAGTGCTTCCTTTTAAACTGTTTTCTATTGTTGATGGATTAGGGTTTTTACCTTCCTCAAGCCTTAATTCTAGTGATGAAATTTAGTTTTAAATAGTCCTGCTGCCAGCACCAGTGTCTGTTCTGTCTCTGCAAACTCAGGCATGTCAGTGAACAGTTCTGCAACAGTGCTGGTGATGCTGCACCAACAGAGAGAAAACCTTTCTATAACTGGTACCAAATGCTGACTGAGCAAGCTTATAGCATTTAACCGCTATTTAAATGTGCAGAGAAAACAAGCAACCCGCTCCTTTACTGTGTCTTTCCTGCTTTCTCCCCTGCAAAGAAACCCATCCCACAAACTGCCTGTTGCTGCTCTGTAGGTACTTGCATGTTCCGAACTGGCAGACCCACGCATGCCTCAAACCTAATTAAGATGTCTCCCAAACCAGAGATAGGAATGTGTATTTCAGTGTTGGTAAATACAATTTGGAGTGGCATTCCTTAAGGCATTCTACTTTTCAGGTACTATTTGTACTTTCATTATCCCAAGTCAGACTTGTGCATTACTAGGGTGACGTTGCTAACCTTTTGGTGGGGATCTGAGTAATCACTGGCAGCAGCGGGCACAGACCCTTACAGGTGCATGGATTGCAATTGCATGTGCCTTATTTCCTCTATAAATAAGGCAAAAAGAATTCCTCCTTAGAAACAGTTTAAAAAAAAAATAGTGTTGGAGTCACATCATTAATAGCAGTGTGGTAAGTAGACTTTTAAAACTGAGCATTTTTTCAGTGACTTAGTTTCACCATTATTCTGGCGAGTATTTTAGCCACAACAGTCTGGCAAGGTTTCTGCCTTTCCTGTTGCAGACGAAATGTGTCAGACGAGCTTATTCATGCTAATGACAGCCATCCGTCTTCTCTCCAAGTGCCTTCCTCACACAGTTTTAAATTAAATCCCTGAAAAAAGCCTTTCTCTCCTGAGCATCAAAGGCCTGACCATCTCTATTTTTACTTCTTTATCCTTGTTTTTCATTCTCTAGTAGTATGGATGCATCTTTCTTTCCTCTTTTGCTTTAGGGAATTTTGATGATTTTGACCTATAGATGGCAAGGGCAATAAAAGTTTGATCTTTCATTTCAAAGCATACTCCGTTGCTTCATTTTTTCCATTCAGACAGTGAAGCACCTTTTCTTACACATCTGGCCTCACCTGGCAGTGAGGTGGAACAGCTTTTGTACCTCTTTAATTTCTTTGGCTTAGATTTTCTCTGACTTCACCTTTTATGATCAGTTTGGTTCAGAACTGAAGCTTTGGCAATTCTTGCTTGCCAAGTGGGTTTTGGTGAACACTGGGAAAGGAATTTAGACATCTGAGCTCTAGCCTCATCTTGGCGCTGATTAATCCCAGTGGGTGCCTGGCAAATTCACCTGTCTGTGAATGTCTGGTAGGTCCCTGCAGCCTATGGGGTGGGGAAAGTACTGAGAGGTGGATCCTCTGCGGCACTGAGAGCAGGATGAGAGCTTGCGAGTGTCTGAGATGTGGAGGGTCTAAACCTGTGGACAGTGGTGCTTGTATCTCAACAGATCACTTGCCTGGTGCATTGCTGCTCAGTCATTTAGCAAAGCATAAAGCCAATTCTTCTTGTAGGGGGACCATAGAAGGTGCCTGCTGTGACTGCCCTGAAGGGGAAGGGTTTTTCTTCTCCTTATATCAGCATTTCTAAATGTATAATTAATATGCAGAGAGTGAAGGAGGAAAAAAAAAATCACTATTTCTGAAGATCTGCCTTGTGATGATTATCCTGAAGGCCTGAAACCCCTTGGCCACAGGTAATTTGGCACAGCAGTGACCAGGAGCTCATGAAGAGGAGCAGCAGAGCAGGTGTAAATCAGACCCTCGCTAACGAGGTGTCAGCTGGCACAGCAAGTGGTGAAGCAGCTTCTTACAGCTGTTGCCCCCAGTGCACAGGGGTGTCCTGCCGAGGGTTGGTCCCTTTCCCATTCACTCACCCTGGGAGCGAAGAGGGTCTGAACTCGCTTTTGCATACGGGGAATCCTTGGTAGCTTAAAAATTATCAGACATGTTTATCAATGATGTGTCCATACCACGATGTGCCTTAATCCCAGGGGACAGTTCCTAAAAGAAACAGCATCGTTGTGCTCAGCATTAAATGTGTGACAGCAATGCTGTCTTTTAGATTTACTGAAAGAAGAGTGAAGCAGTTTGCGAATAATTTCAGCTAAAAATGATAAAGGTAAAAGGGACAGCATTTTTAAAATGCCAAAGCATTTTGTTCTAATAACTTAAGTACAAGACAAAGTTTTTCTACTGTAGAGATGGAAGATTTGGAATTGAAAAAGTATTAATCTTAACTCTTTAAGTGTTACATATTACAAAGACAAAGTAAAATACTTAATTTTAGGTTAGAGATATGCTCTTTGGTCAAAAGCTGACCTTTATTTTTTCCTGTGCACTTGGAAAAACTTGTTTGCTTGTTTACCCCAAAGCAAATCCATTTCTGCACATCCCTGCCCTGAAAACTCTCACATGCATGTGCAGTTCCACTGAAGTAATTAAGAAATCTCTTGCTCATCTCTGGGTCCATTGGACCTAAAGAAGTTAATAGGTTTTGGTCATGCTGATATGTGGAACTGATCTTGTTGGCAGGGCAGTGTTGTGAAACATTTTGCAGACGTCAAGCCCCCTTCTCTATTTGGTCCCATGTTCAATTCTGAAAACTAGCAAGTGAGGCCTAAAGACTGTGGCATCCGCAACAATCCTACTTCTCTGAGGTTTCCCTTAGCTTTATTCTGAGAGACAAGCAGAGCTGAGAGAGTTTTCCTTTCATTTACCATTGCATAATTTGAGGATTCCATCACCTTTATGAATATTGCTGCCTTATGGAAGCTTCAGTGGTGAAAATATAGGGCTTGCTATTTACCAACATCCTAGTAGCCCTGCATTTTTACACCTCAAATAATTTTTCTAATCATTCTTCCCCTGGCTTGTTGCCATCAGCTTGGATTTGCTTTTCTCCTGTAATTTCTGCACTTGTTCAGTAGAGGAAGTGTTGCCAGGGGTGTCAGGCGAACCCTCTTATGAACCCTGAGAAGTTTATGGCGCAGGTTGCTGTGTTTCGGAGGCGTTAGCATGCTGAATTAAAATAAAGCTATTGCAATTCTGGGAAACGGATGCTAAGTACTCGGCCCAGATTCCAAAGAGTCTCAGTGGCCTTGTCTAGACTGGGTCTAGAGGTAGTGTCTGCGCTGGGTTGCTAAAAATGCACCAGCAGAGGTACAGCAGGCTTTAATGCGGGTGTTAAAATGTACTCGTCTCTGTCTGTGCTCAACACAGCAGCCTGGCTGCCACTGTATACACTCCTAGTCTAGACAAGGTTATTTGTCCAGTTTGATGTGCCAGGGACAATGGGTGAGCCTCGAAGGGCTGCCCTTCGTCACTGCTCCTTCAATGCAAAAAGGAGAATTTTAGCCCAGAACTCTGTGTAGAGATGTCGGGGGAGGCAAAACCTTGGTCAACTTCGCTGCAGTTGGCATCAGTGAGAGGAGCGGTGGGCAGGGAGAGGGTGGCGTGTCTTGGGCTCGAGCTGGTTGTCTTGGGCTTTTGCTGCTTACTCTGAGCTCTGATGGCCCTGTGCATTCTCTGCAGCAGAAATTGACATGGAAATATAAAAGTTACGTTCTTGCTCTGCAAACAGTGCTAAGGAGTAATCTCCAGGAGCTACCTAGATCATAAAAGATGTATTTAAAGCCTATTAGCTAAAATGAATCAATTACCATTTAAAAAAGACAAAGCAGGCAGGGTGATTTGCATTGTGTGGCTGCAGCCTGGGAAGGCTGGAGAGCTTTCTGGTGCTGGGGCATGCGGGCAGCTGATTGTTAGTGCTCTGCTTCCCTGTTGGGATGGCCAACAGTTGCGTGCACAGACCAGCATCTGAAGCTCACACATCCTGAAGAAAATCAAAGCAGTCAGAACCAGACCATGCATGTAGCTTCTGCTCCTGAGCATCGGTTAATAAATAGCTTTGTTCATTCCCTACCATCGCAGGTTGTTAGGTCAACGGGCATTTTCGGCTTTAATGGCTTGTGAGCTTGCTTAATACGTCAAAATTGGCGGAACAGACTGTGTTTAAAATTCAAATAGTCCATTTTCATATGAAATCTGTGTGGGATTTGAAAAATGTCCAAATTAATGCATGGCACATTTGAATACTGACTAATTAGACTTAACAAATCAGTAAGAATTGGGCATTGGTGAGAACTAAACCTCTTAAAGAAAAAGAAGAGCAGCTCATTTAGAGAAGGAGAGGGGAAGGAAATCCCTGACACTTCATGCAGTGTTTTCCATTCGCGGAGATTTTAAAATGGTGATTAAAAGTGCAGTGAGTTCTGGGATGAACCTTGATGTGATATGTGGAGCAGACTGGTAAAGTCTGGGTGAGGAAACAGCAGAATTAAAGTCCTGACTGCTAACCCCCAAAGCTTAGGTCTGTCATTGCTGAAGGATTTGCTTTCCAGACAGTAGTAGAAGAATTAAGTAATCACTTTAATGACAGACTGTGCTATTAGTGTCTTAAAGTGACTGTGTGTTCTTCCAAGGCATGGTGAATGTTTGATTTCGTTCTGTCCTAGGTTGTTTCAAACATTTGAAAGCTGTGGCTCAAGGAGTTCCTGGTCTGCTTTCTCAGTGATATTGCAAGGTTTCAGTGCTCTCCTAACAGGAATTGCCCTGGGATCCAGGGTAAAGTCTCATGGAGAGAGACCATTGGGAAAAGCTCTCACATTTTTGAGAGCTTCTGTCAGAAAGGTGCCTTGTTCCTCCTGGTGGGATACATTTGGGGCTGATTTACCCAAATTTGCTTATCAGCACTCCTGTGGGAGGTGCCCTCTTTGGTGTTGTGCTGCTCCTTACTGTGAAAAAAAGGTTTAGCATCTGGATATCCTCCATGCTTCCAGGTGAAATGTTTCAGCAGCTTTCTTTCCTTGTCATGTGTATCTAGCATTTGAGCAAGAGCAGGATATCTGAGGTGTGACAGGGAACTGAAGGACAAAGCTAGACACAAAGTCTCCAGCTCGTGTGTGACACTGGCCAGGAAACAAAGATCTGTAGCTTGGCTGCGCGTAGGATGAGTTGCAATGCTTATGTGCCAAAGCACTTCAGGATCCAAAGGATGAAAGAACACAAAGCAGTAAGTATTTTCATAAACATGCCGAGCTGAGTTGTTGCTGTGTTTCCTACTGCTGTAGCCCCCCAGAGGTTACCAGACCGAGGAGGCTGCAGTGGGCAATAGCTTGCAGGGCAGTAGCAGCAGATGTGCCTTCACTGCGTAGTTGTCAAAGGTATCCCATTGACCCCAGCAAGGACTCTCACTGGTAATTCCTTGCTCAGGAAGCCTGACTGCAGCCAGCTTTTGGTAAGACAGTGAAGTCCCCTCCTTTTGTACCACTGGCCTAACTTGTAAAGTCTGTGAGCAGCCAAGTCATTCCCTTCCAGCTGCTTCTCTTCTGTTGTGTGTAAACACTTTGCCATCATGAGCAATACTGAGAAAGTAAGATACTTGTGTTATGACTAGAATTGGTATTTGATTTTTATTTTATTTTTTTACTGCAGAAGGTGACTCCCTCCTGTTGTATTTATTTGCAACTTAGTCCTTCTGGCCTCCTAATAAGATCACACCTTTAAATCTAATGACACGTCAGGAGCGTTTCAGACTGGTATTAACTGAGCATTACTGTACAGCGAGCCATGTCTAAGAAGCAATCATCCAAGTCCTGACCGAGGCCTCTGTTCTCCTTGTGACAAGGAATTATGTGATTTCCAGCAAAGCATTAGAATGAGATGCAAGTAAAACTGTTGTGGTGTGATGAAGGGATTTCTGAGTTATGCTTTCCCCTTTTTGTCTGACGGTTGCTCTTAACTTTGGTACAACTGGCTGTCAGTCTCCTGCCATGCATCCATCAATTACGATTGTGTTTATCTCATTTTAAATGAATGTGGCCACACGTGTATACCAGGTATTTACATCAGTACGGATCCATGCGGGATGGCTTGGGAATAGTCTATCCTGTAACCCCTCCCAAGCTGATTTTTCCAAGAGACTGTTATGCCTTACTGACAGATGTGGGCAGTCTTCCTGCACACTCAGTACAGCAGCTTATGAAGGGTAAGGACAGGTACAAGTGACAGGATTCAAGTGAAAGGCCAGGATTTACACCAAAATATTTCCGTTTCAGAAGCAGAGGCAATCCTTGCTCAGCAATCCTGCCAAACAGATGAATTTTGTTCCAATGTAGAGGCTAACACCGGCAGGTTTGTCTTGATGCTGCTCTGGTTATCTCATGGGGAATTTATTTTTGCCTGTAGAGATCTGTTTTTTCCTTAATGCCATTTTTTTTTTTTTGCCATGTTGACTTCTCTACATCATCTAACTTACCTAGTGAAGCATTTTATTTCATGCCAAAGCAGGCTGCCTTTCAGCTTTGAGATGGTCACTCTAGCTGTACTGCCCATTGGGAGACACTTCTCTACTGGGCTATAACGTTAGAGGCATAACAGGATTTCATGCTGAAGCACCCAATTATTTTTTTTTTGAACTGAAATTCTTCAAATTCAAAGCAGAAAGGATGTACAGTAAAACTAAAATCTTCAATTTGATTTCTGTTCTTGAGTATTTCCCAGAAGGATAAACACATTACCAATCTGAATTGTAATTAAAAAGTCCGTAATTGTCTTTAAGGGATCAACACATTTTAGCAGTGTTTGCAGTAAGTATTTTTTATAAATACAACCATATTACAAACCAATATTCTTTCAATGACTCGTTTTATTAGTAATATGCAGAGGCACTGCTACTCTGTCAGGCTAAAGATGCTCATCTCAGATGTACTTTCATTTATTCTTAATAGAAGTGATCCTATTTCAAGACTGTAACTGTCTAGGCTTTGCTTGCTCCCTTGCACAAAACTCCAAACTGGAGCAGTGAGTGCAGTAAGTTTTGGAACAGAGCCTTGGAAAAGAAAACTCTTCTATATTTAATTGTCTGTACCTGGTGCTGCAGATGAGGTACTACTTGATGTGCAAATCAGAATTTTCAGTTTTGCCTTGGGTAAATCTGTCTCAAAAGCATATGTCAATTATATGTTGGGACTCCAAATGCCTTAATGAAAATAAGACACTTTAGGATTAGGCAAGGCAAAGTAGTTGGAGCATGAAAAATATGGCTAACAAATTCAAATCATCTATGAGAAGCAGGGCAGGTAGCAGTCAAGGTCATGAAGATGCAGTGGAGGAATTTCATATATTATGTATGTAAATAGCTTGTTTTTGTTTGTAATGGTTTGTATGCAAATCAAAATGGAGTAGGAACAGTAAAAACTTGCCCATTTACAGAACTTCTCTGTGGAAACCCAGAGATGGGGGGGGCTATCAAGCCCTGTCCTGGTGCTGTGGTCTTCAATTTTTGTGGGGATTTTTGCTGTTGTCTTGGAGTTCTGTGTGTGTGTGTGTGTGGTGTTTTTGCTTTTTTTTTTTTTCCTTGTAGTTTAGATGTAAGCAGCACTAACACCTTAGGACTAGTTCTAAAATCCTTCGAGCTTTGGTGTAGTGCAGTTCTGTGACTGAGATCTGTGAAAGGTGAGGAGAGTAAGTGTGGCTGTGTTGTTTCACTTTTTCCCCCAAATGGACAAAACAATTACACTTTACAAAAGATAAACATGTGGAATCCTTTTCCTCCTTTGCCCAGTAAATAATTGTTAAAGATGCCACTGGGGATGTTACATACAGGGACTTGCAGATTTGTGTCATCATGTCCAGCCTGAGAGAAAAGGCACCCATTTCTCCGTCCCCGAGGTGGAGCAGGGCTGGTGCTGTGGTTGGATTATCCTTTCCTTTGCTGCAGCTGGAGGTAAGCAATGCTGGCTCTTTTGCTAGTGCAGATTTGGACACAGCCTGTGCTAGTTTAGGAGTTACAAGTGAGTTCTGCATGGTGCAAAAAATCAACACGTGCAGGCGTCCCCTACCTTTACAGACTCCATGTCCAGCAGCGGCTCCCTGTTGTGCTGCCTTGCAAAAGGTGTTACAACAGAGGTATCCTGTGCAGGATAAAGGGTTTGCCTCCCAGCTGCTCTCTCCCCTGCAGGCATATGCAGGGGGGTTATATCTGAACTTTGTTCAAGGATGCGGATTGCACTACAGGAAGGGTAAAGAGCTCTTGAGAGTATTTTGCTATTTGTTCAACCATGTAATGTGTACAGCATTGTGTACTGGAAATTGCAGTTGATATTCTTCCCCTGTTGTTTTTTAATTTTGACTACCACTGTAAACCTTGTGGAAGTATTCCCCCCACATCCTTCTCACTTCACTGAGTTTTCAGCCCTCTACGAGCGTTGAGCATCATGTTATCATGACAGTGCAGGGCTCCGATCCACTCACGTGAACGTGTTTCTCTGTTCTAGATTTAGATTGTAGTATTTCAAAAAGCCACATTTTGGTAAAGAATTGCTCACGTACAGGAATGTAGCTTGCTCTCTTTTGTACAATATTATCGGCATAAATGCATTTATTTCTATCCATGTGTAGTGGGCCAATATGTATTTGGAAGAGAATTTATATACACAAGATTACAGTAGACTTGCATAGGATCTACAATATTAAATATTAAATCTCTAGGAAAATGAGAAACCTTCCTGGAGACATTCCTGTTTGGTTTTTACTTGATCTTGTTTTCTGTTTTAAGGAGCTTATGCAGGCAACTCCTGAGGCTACTTAATTTTCCAATTTGTTCAGTTGTGTTGTAAATCCAGGCTATTTTCTTTGAGCCATTCCATGGTAATGTCTTTCCTGCTGCTACGATGGCTAACAGACCCTGAATAAATTTCTCTCTGTAGCTTCAGAAATTAGCCTCACAGCTCAGACTTGTGCTCAGAAAAGGACTCAACTGGGCAACAGAAATTATAGCTGATTGGGAGCTTTCATCTCAATCTCTACCAAAAGCAACCTCGAGTCAGTACTGATGAGCATTAGGCACCTTTGTTTACCTAATGCAGGCTGTGGGTCTCATGACGTTTAGGGCCAATAGTGCAAAGAAATAAAACACCTTTCCAGGCCAGCTGAGAGTATGACATCTTCAAAATGCACTTTGTTCTTCATGTCTTCTGGAGCTGGGCAACCTGCACCACTATGTGCCTGCTCATGTGGAGACTTGGGGTAGGTTTTGTTTGTGCAGGGCGTCAGTCACATCCTGGTGCAGGTCTAACAGTGTCCTTGGTCTGAATATGGGTGGAAATGTGTGGGCTGCATAAGTGCAACGTGGTGCCCAGCCAAAGGGATTGGATGTGTGAACCACAAGCCATAAGTCACAGCCCCATGCTTCACTCATGGGAGGACAGATTTTTTTTTTCTAGGCTTTTGTCTGTTCTACAGTTTTTCATTTAAAAAAAAAAAATAAGTAAAAGTATTCATCCCTCTAACTCACTTGATTTTTTTTTCCTTGCATTTTTATTCTTCCCTGAAAACAGGCTATAAAAAGCTTTCCTATTCTCACTCAGCAAATTGTTTCCCTTTGAGCACTGAAAAGCAAAATGACCAAGTCCTGCTGCATTTCCTTATCTTAAGCACTAACACAGAAAGGAATATAATGAACTTTGTTCTTCTGTCATACTCGGGGGATTTCACAAAATGAATTTGAACTCCAGAAATGTGGAGAAATCTCAAAATCCTAGCTCTTACTTAGCAAAGCTGTATCTGCATCTCACGGTATAGATGGGTACTCCTCTGATTACAATGGGAAGCTCTCTTTCACATCTGTCAACACCAAATAACCTGGTTTCACCAGACCCTCAAAAACCGTGGTTGAACTGAATGGTAGAAAGCATTGGGTAAATATGCCCCTCTATTGGAAAGGTTGGAAAAACAGATAAATTGCGGTTTCATAAAGCTGTAGCTGTGGGAGTGAAGTCATAAAAGACGCTTAACAAAAATGCCATTTATTGCTCTTGGGGCAGGGCATGAGGGGCAGAACAGTCTGCTATTAAATACAGAGGGCTGAAGCTGTTGTTTGTGCAGTTCTGATGGATTGCTGGAGAGGAGAATTGGGCCCTATCACAGAAATATCAAGCATAAGCTTGGGGAGCAAATACTTCTATCAAGGATGTTCTGAGACTTCTCAGTGTTCACAACTGGTAAAAAGTCCCTGGTTATATTACCTCCTATGTCAGAAACTGGTCAAACCCATAACATTTTTGCCTGTCTTCTACAGGATTTGCTTTTGCCTTCACCTAGCCATTGGTCAGAATGTAAAACTGCATGGGAACCATGCTACATTATGCCTTCCTAACCACTCCAGACCCTTTATCTTATTTTCCCAGTTGGAAACCTACAGGGTAGATAGAGCCTGAGTCATTCTTCATCTTCGCTTGCATCCTATTTCTGCCTTGGAGAAGCACAGATGAGTGTGCAAAGTGAATCAGAACAGCTGTTTCTGTGTGAATGACGTTTATGCAGATACTTAAGGTCAGGGACTGCATTGCCCAAAATAACTAGATCGAGTTGCGAAAACAAAACAACAACAAAAAACAAAACACAAAACTTAAGAGTGATGTTTCTTTCAACCAGATGCGCTGTTAGTCTGAAGAACACGGATCCATCTCAATGTTTTGTATCTCCATTTGTTATTGATCTGAGGGGCTTTTATTTTTCATGTTATAAAACCGCCCCTGCTCATAAATCACAAAGGCACCCTGACAGCTTTTTCCTGTCAGGAAAGCCAGGTCAGCTCAATTTGAACTAGAGCTAACTTCCCCCGGAGAATTCCTGGCCTCTGCTCCTTTCCCCAGCTCCTGCAGGGACAGCTACATTGAGGTGTGCTCTGTTAGGATGGAGAGTATGGAAAGGGATCAAAAGCTGCCATTCTGCCCCAATATGATTAATACAAGATGTTTGAACTTCACTCTTCATGGCTAGAAGCTTGCTGGCCCTGAATGATACGTGGTACGCAGTGCTAGAGCTCTGTGTCAGAGATGGTTTGTACTTTGCTGTAAACCGAGGTGTGCCAGAGGATGCACAAGTGTGATGGAGAGGGAGGTGCTGGGGATGCAGCTCTGCCTATGACCTCTCGGAGTCAGCATAAAAGAAATAAATCAATAATCAATGTTCTAGAACCCAGAAACAACCATCCCTTGGAAAAAAAATAAATCCTAAAGGAACACAGAGAAGTTACCTATTAACCCAAAATGCCTTCAGCCTTGAGGAAATGGCAAAGTTTTCTTCAAGGGAGAATGGATTAGTGCTTGTGTGCCGTCTGAGTGGCAGCACCCTGCTTCCCCCCTTCTTTTCTGCTGCTGTAAAGGATCACCGCTCCTGCACAGCCCCAGCATGTGCCCTGCAGAGGCTAAAGCAGGAGGCAGCTCTGTGGGGCAAGTCGCTGAAAGAATGGGCACGTGGCAGCTGTGCCTGGGAGGCACCTGTGAGAGGTGCTTTAACCTTGCTTTGCCCCCTGCTTGCAAGCAGGGGCTTAAAAGGGGGCTGATGTGAAGTGTCGTAGCTTGTGGCTCTCAGCAGCTGTTTGTCAGACCCCATTTACAAAGTGCATTGGAGTGGTGAATCCAATTGTGCTGCGTGGGGACTGAGGTGGAATAGGCCTTTGTGCAAAGGCTAATGTAGCACTTTGACATTTGCACCTGGTGTTACTTAACGTGCATTGACCTTCACCTGGTAAGAGTCCTAACTAGGACTCTTCGAAGCCCGTTATGATGTAGTGTTTTTTGTCTCATCACACAAACCAGAGAATTCAAGGGATTTTAGAAGTTAGAGACCCACACAGTCAGCTCATAATGGTCTGCTTAAAACCAAAACCCTACAGTCAGCTCAGAAGCAATCCCAGGAGCTTAACAGCATGGACAGCTGTGCTGGGAAAGCCCCTAACACGATCGATATCTGTCAGCAGAACGTCCTTCTCATGAAGCTGCCAGGCATAAAACAGCCGAGTATTGAAGTTCAGTGGCGTGCAGAAGAAAGCCCTCGTGAAGCTGTAAATGCTGCTGAGCTTTCCTGGCAGAGTGGAATGAATCGAGACAGATGTATTTATATCACTTGAAATGTTATTTAGTTGCATACACATTTTAGCAAAAACCCGATTAGCTCCCGCAGCCCGTATTCTCTAACTCTGTGTTATGCCTTTGAGCATCACACTTGCTAGCCCCCGTGTTTTCTTGTACAGCAAAAGAGGACAGGGCAAATCATCTTCCCTTTTTGTTTCACTAATTCACTTCTGCTGTTAAGATGCAGCGATCTACTACTAACCATTGGCAACACGAAATTCAGTGCAGGGTCTGGACCTGCTATCTGCCGGACAGCTTCTCCTCACTGACCTTTTCCCCCTGCTTCTCAGTAGAAGGCAAAGGCAGCTGCCCACTCCTCTTTGCCTTTAGAACGGAAAAAGACGACAACTGTGTCCCCTTGTACTATTCTTTTATTCCCTGTCCAAGGTAGGAATTATCTCTGTTCTCTTGCTCTCAGTACAGACTCCTGCCCTTTCTCTACCCACCTAACTGAATGCCATTTATCACACTTAGAGTCTCCTAAGGAAGATGATGAATTTGCTTTCTGTGAAAGTTGTGCTATTCTCTTTATAACAAAACTGCATCAGTGTCTGTACTTAAGGTGAAGATAAACATTGCTGGGCAGTGGTGAGGAATTTGGGAGTCTGGAGCACTTGTAGCTATTGAGGACAAGGTATCATCGTCACTATGAAGGCTAGTTACATCCTCCCGGTGACTTCCCACAAATGGATTAACCCCCCTGCAATACTAGCTGTGCTTTTTGAACCTAAATACACACAACTTGACAGCTTGCAATTGGGTTTGATAAGTAGCTTTTCACTGAAAGCAGAATTCAGTTTAAAAAAATCTGTAATGGGCATTAAACTTGACTTTTTACTTTTCTGCATTATGTGAGAGCTTCACGTAGTTTGAGGAGCAGGTGGAAGCAGTCCCTTTATTATGTCATGTCATTAAGTATGCGAAGCTTATTAAAACAAAATATCACGAGAAATCTGCTGTTCTACCAGCATCATTTTATAGATTTAGTTTTCAGAGCAAGGCTTTACAATGGCAAGGTTTCTATTTATCTTTATTGGGGTGAGAGCACACTTGTAGGTTCCAAGTGAAGGTAAGCCAAAGTTGAATTTCTCTGTAGGCTGTTTTCAACCAGGACATCTAGCTATGCCTTTTTCCCTTTTATTTTATTTTATTTTATTTTATTTTATTTTATTTTATTTTATTATTTTATTTTATTTCATTTTATTTTATTTTATTTTATTTTTAATTTTATTTTTAACGTAACAGCTCCACTGGCTATCTGCACGTTTTTTTTTGTTGAAGGATGAAGTTGTGGCATGACTAGCAGCCTCTCCAGAACTTGTAACACTGAAGTGACCTTCAGATCTCTCTCAGTCCCACCAAATCTGAACCTGAGGGGCACCTCTTGGAGCACTCCTGTGCTCTGAGCAGGTGGGAGCAGCCCAGTGCATGGTCTGCCAGCTGAAGACCAGACACTCAGATGGCTATATTAACTCCATGGCAATAAGATTACATACAGGAGGAAGCTTTTCATATATTTATTTTACTTTTTTTTCTCCCCAAAGGGTTCACCCTTGACACCTCTTACTTGTCCTGGCCTGCTGCTTTGCTGGGGCCTCTTCTTCCAGCCGGTACAAAGATACGAACAGTTCCATGGACTCTACGCAAAGAGTTAATAACTTTTTGCTAGTGTATCAGGATGTGTTGATGAAGATTCTGTTAAGTAAAAGACGCTAAGTCCAAGTTCAAGGCAGCTTGTGAATAACAGGATCATTTTTCATCTCTTTTTTTCCAATATTGCTTGCTCAGGACTGTAAAAAAATAAAAGGAGGGGGGGAAATAGAGGAAGAGCCTCCCAGATAGTCACGTTAAATATGGACAATAAAAATCCAAAGTGTTTGGCCCACTGAAGTTACCAGAAGCAGATGGTAAAAAGATAAATGAACGGGAACTGGCAGCGTACATAGCATAACCCCAACCTCCTCAAAACAGGGAAAGAGAAAGGAAAAAAAATCACTGTGTACCACTTAGAAGTGACCACAGGGAATCTCTTCATTAGCTGGAGGGCTTCCCAAATCCAGTCTTTGGCAACCCTGCACGTAAATTAATGCTACCGAGGATGCAATCTGGCCTGGTGCCGTCTGGTATGCAGTGAATACCTCTCTGGAGGGACATATTATCAACACCAATATATGGCTGTTTCTCCCCTCATTGGTTTCCTTTATGGGAAAGTGCAGTGAAAAAATGATTCCCTTCAAATTATTCACATGTAAACCTTATGATTTCAGAGGGAATAGCAAGACTGCAATTAAATTCAACCTTATTAGCATTAAACCCCAAAGCAATCATGTCAAAATAGATCTGAACGAGAACTCCCAAGAGTGAGCAGTGAGGAGGAAATTGTTTCCACGTTCTTATTTCTGGCTGTTGGTTTTAGTCTCCTCCTATGTGTCTGTGCTGACGAAGTGCACATGTTAGAGAGACAGCAGTACTCCCACAATTATACCCCAGCTGACAGTACTCTCCTCCTGGAAAACTCCTCACCATAGGCTCTTCAGAGATATTTTTGAAGGATTTATGGAAGAAGGTTTCCAAGGGTAGTCATTCACCAAGGCCTCTGAGAAGTCCTGCTCTACCACAACCTTCCTGTGTGGTAGTACCCAGTCTCTAAAACCCAGTTATCCTAATTTACTGAGGTGCCTTACTCCCTCTGCAATCCGGTGGAGCTACAGTTATGCCTTGGGCCTTGTGCCACTGGGTGTTTGTGAGGCTGAGTGCATTGAAGAACATGAGCTGGACAGCAGCTAAGGTAATGGAGCCTGTGTTAAATAACAGCCAGAAAAAAGAGGTCTGGTAACAAAACACAATGGCCTGCGGGAAGTGGTATTTTCTATAGCATTGAGTGAATTCTTCTATGAAATATGTGTTCCTGTTAGGTGCATTTAGAAAAATCCCATATTAAAGTCTCAAGGAACCTGTCTGACCTCTTTAAAGAACGAGGCCAGTGGGAGGCTTTGTAGGGACTTGAAAGCTGGCTCAGCCTGTGCCTCTGGTAGTTTGTTGCAGGGAAACCTTATCGGCAGCCTTCAGAGATCGAATAGTGTGTGCTGGGTATCTGCTGGCTGGGTAAGTGCGTATAGATCCACCCTAAATGCCTCACAAGGGCTCCTGCTGTGAGTGATGTTAAAATCTTTCAAGTGCTGTATATCTTGTTGTATTCAAGGTTAAACTGATTATCAAATTTCAGGTTAGGAACAAATTTTCATGTTCAAATTACGTGGTGCCGTTGGGGCTCATTAGGTCTCCCCTGTACTGTGATAGCTTCCCAGGACCACTTGAGCATTTCCCATTCAGCAGTATTCTATAGAAACCAGAGACACTTGCAGTGACTTGACCTTTTCTGTGGTCTTTAACACCTGACAGCTGTGGACTCGCCAAATTTTGGGCCAGGCTTGAGGAAGGGTGTATGATGTGTGTACGGTGGCTCCCTCTGGACTGAATGCCCTGCATGAAATTGTCTGCCCTGGTGGCAGGAGTCGGGGAGTCAGGCTGTATGTCAGCTGCTAAACTGTGAGAGGCTTTTAGGGAGCGGTGGCACTTCTGTCTGACCCTCACTCCAGCGAGGGGTATGTAAAAAAACATAGAAATAGCTAATAACTACTACTTTTAACCCAATAATTCTACTCGCCTCTAAGCAGTATCTTCAGCACAAGATTGGCAGACAAGAAAACAAAACTGAAAGCACATGAAAATCTCATCCAGCCCAAAGTGTGGTTCTTTGTCCCTTCAAAAACAACACATGGCCATAAACAACCCTGCGACAACAGAGGAGTGTTGGAGGAAAAGCAAGTGGCACGTGGTACAGGGAGCCTTGTCTCAGGGGAACTGGGGACTGAGGGGCATTTGGTTATTTTTGTACATCTGAGTGCAAGGGCTGGGGAAGGAATGTTGCAACGTGAAGGCTGTTTTGACTCACATCAGCTGGAAATGCCCAGCAGGATCTGGCTGTGTTTCCACTCACATCAACCTGTGCCAGGTTGTGCGGAAGCAACTTCGTCTCTCTGCGAGCTTTTAGCAGAATGGGGTTGCTCTCAGACATCCGCACGGGTTAGGTAGAAGAAAGGCTGAAATAACAATCTCTTCTGTGAATGTTCATGGATGAAGGCAAACTAATAATTTTTTAAAAACTGCTATATAGCTAATAGTTTTAAGTGATTTTTCTATTTCTAAAAGATAGTAGGAGCATTTACGTAGACAAGCTGGAATGCTTTGTATTTGTCCATGCACCCAACCTCTTGGCCTGCAGCTTGGATTATTTTTTTCACCTGCCACGTCCTATGTGACACTTGCATGTTCTGCAGGTATGTGGCTAATGGATACTTCAAAGCAAAGTGAACGGCTGTTGCATCAGCTTCCACTCATGCTTCTTTTATTCTGATATTAGAAAATGTATTTTGTAGTGGAAGATAATTTCACTTTGCTTTAAAGAATGTTGTTATATAGAGAGAACTTAGAACTGGCTGCAA